>NC_054471.1:196975923-197275923 GCF_017639515.1 Carcharodon carcharias
GAGGAGCACAATGAGGATCATGGTGAGGAGCACAATGAGGAGTACAATGAGGAGCACGGTGAGGAGCATAATGAGGAGCACGGTGAGGAGCACAATGAGGAGCAAGGTGAGGAGCAAAATGAGGAGCACAATGAGGAGCACGGTGAGGAGCACAATGAGGAGCATGGTGAGGAGCACAATGAGGAGCACGGTGAGGAGCAAAATGAGGAGCACAATGAGGAGCACGGTGAGGAGCACAATGAGGAGCACATTGAGGAACACAATGAGGAGCATAATGAGGAGCACAGTGAGGAGCACAGTGAGGAGCATGATGAGGAGCAAGGTGAGGAGCACGGTGAGGAGCACCATGAGGAGCACAATGAGGAGGAAGGTGAGGAGCACAATGAGGAGCACAATGAGGAGCATGGTGAGGAGCACGGTGAGGAGCACAATGAGGAGCCCAATGAGGAGCACAATGAGGAGCACAATGAGTAGCACGGTGAGGAGCACAATGAGGAGCACGTGGAGGAGCACAATGAGGAGCACGGTGAGGAGCACAGTGAGGAGCACAGTGAGGAGCACTGTGAGGAGCACGGTGAGGAGCACAATGAGAAGCACAATGAGGTGCACAGTGAGGAGCACTGTGAGGAGCACGGTGAGGAGCACAATGAGAAGCACAATGAGGAGCACAATGAGGAGCACAGTGAGGAGCACTGTGAGGAGCACGGTGAGGAGCACAATGAGAAGCACAATGAGGTGCACAATGAGGAGCACAATGAGGAGCACAATGAGGAGCACAGTGAGGAGCACAGTGAGAAGCACAATGAGGAGCACAATGAGGAGCACAATGAGGAGCACAGTGAGGAGCACAATGAGGGTCAAAATGAGGAGCATGGTGAGGAGCACAATGAGGAGCACAATAAGGAGTACGGTGAGTAAAACAATGAGGAGCACAACGAGGAGCACAATGAGGATTACAATGCGAAGCATGGTGAGGAGTACGGTGAGGAGCACAATGAGGGTCAAAATGAGGAGTACGGTGAGGAGCACAATGAGGGTCAAAATGAGGAGCACAGTGGGGAGCACAATGAGGAGTACAATGAGGAGCACGCTGAGGAGCATGGTGAGGAGCACGATGAGAAGCACAATGACGAGCACAATGAGGAACACGGTGAGGAGCACAATAAGGAGCACAGTGAGGAGAACGGTGAGGAGCAGAGTGAGGAGCCTAATAATTAGCACGGTGAAGAGCACAATGAGGAGCACAGTGAGGAGCAGAATGAGGAGCACAATGAGGAGCACAATGAGGAGCACAATGAGGAGCATGGTGAGGAGCACGATGAGAAGCACAATGACGAGCACCATGAGGAACACGGTGAGGAGCACAATGAGGAGCACAATGAGGAGCACGGTGAGGAGCATGGTGAGGAGCACCATGAGGAGAACAATAAGGAGCACAAAGAGGAGCACAATGAGAAGCACAATGAGGAGCACGGTGAGGAGCAATATGAGGAGCACAATGAGGAGCACAATGAGGAGCGTGGTGAGGAGCACAACGTGGAGCACAATGAGGAGCACGGTGAGGAGCACTATGAGGAGAACAATGAGGCACACAATGAGGAGCACAATGTTGAGCACAATGAGGAGCACAATGTGGAGCACGGTGAGGAGCACAATGAGGAGCACAATGAGGAGCACAATGAGGAGCACAGTTAGGAGCAAAATGAGAGCATGGTGAGGAGCACAATGATGAGCACAATGACGATCACGGTGAGGAGCTCAATGAGGAGCACAATGAGGAGCACGATGAGCAGCTCAATGAGGAGCACAGTGAGGAGCACAATGAGGAGCACGGAGAGGAGCACAATGAGGAGCACAATGAGGAGCACAATGAGGAGCACAATGAGGAGCACGGAGAGGAGCACAATGAGGAGCACAGTGAGGAGCACAATGAGGAGCACAATAAGGAACACAATGAGGAGCACCATGAGGAGCACAGTGAGGAGCACAGTGAGGAGCACAATGAGGAGCACAATGAGGAGCACAGTGAGGAGCACGATGAGGAGCACGGTGAATAGCACAATGAGGAGCATGGTGAAGAGCACAATGAAGAGCATGGTGAGGAACACGTTGAGGAGCACGAGGAGGAGCACAATGAGCAGCACAATGAGGAGCACAATGAGGAGCACAATGAAGAGCACGGTGAGGAGCATAATGAGGAGCACAATGAGGAGCACAATGAGGAGCATGGTGAGGAGCACGGTGAGGAGCACAATGAGGAGCACAATAAGGAACACAATGAGGAGCATAATGAGGAGCACCATGAGGAGCACAGTGAGGAGGAAGGTGAGGAGCACAATGAGGAGCACAATGAGGAGCACGGTGAGGAGCACAATGAGGAGCACAATGAGGAGCACGTGGAGGAGCACAATGAGGAGGACAATGAAGAGCCCAGTGAGGAGCACAATAAGGAGCACGGTGAGGAGCACAATGAGGAGCACAATGAGGAGGAAGGTGAGGAGCACAATGAGGAGCACAATGAGGAGCATGGTGAGGAGCACGGTGAGGAGCACAATGAGGAGCACAATGAGGAGCACGTGGAGGAGCACAATGAGGAGCACAATGAAGAGCCCAGTGAGGAGCACAATAAGGAGCACAGGGAGGAGCACAATGAGGAGCACAATGAGGGGCACAATGAGGAGCGGAGTGAGGGTCACACTGAGTAGTACAATGAGGAGCACGGTGAAGAGCAGAATGAGGAGCATGGTGAAGAGCACAATGAAGAGCATGGGGAGGAACACGTTGTGGAGCACGAGGAGGAGCACAATGAGCAGCACAATGAGGAGCACAATGAGGAGCACAATGAGGAGCACAATGAGGAGCAAAATGAGGAGCACGGTGAGGAGCACCATGAGGAGCACAATGAGGAGCACAATGAGCCGTACGGTGAGGCGAGCAATGAGGAGCACAATGAGGAGAACGGTGTGGAGCACAATGAGGAGCACAACGAGGATAATGTTGAGGAGCACAATGAGGAGCTGGGTGAGGAGCACAATGAGGAGCACAATGAGGAGCACAATTAGGATCACGGTGATGAGCACAATAAGGAGCACAATGAGGAGCACGGTGAGGAGCACAATGAGGAGCACAATGAGGAGCACAATTAGGATCACGGTGATGAGCACAATAAGGAGCACAATGAGGAGCACGGTGAGGAGCACAATGAGGAGCACAATGAGGAGCACAATGAGGAGCACAATTAGGATCACGGTGATGAGCACAATTAGGATCACGGTGAGGAGCACAATGAGGAGCACAATGAGGAGCACGGTGAGGAGCACAATGAGGAGCACGGTGAGGAGCACAATGGGGAGCACAATGAGGAGCACAGTGAGGAGCACAATGAAGAGCTCAATGAGGAGCACGGTGAGGAGCACAATGAGGAGCACAATGAGGAGCACGATGAGCAGCTCAATGAGGAGCACAATAAGGAAAACAATGAGGAGCACCATGAGGAGCAAAGTGAGGAGCACAGTGAGGAGCACGATGAGGAGCACAATGAGGAGCATGGAGAGGAGCACAATGAGGCACACAATGAGGAGCACAATGAGGAGCATGGTGAGGAGCACGGTGAGGAGCACGGAGAGGAGCACGGTGAGGAGCAAAATGAGGAGCACAATAAGGAACACAATGAGGAGCAAAATGAGGAGCACAATAAGGAACACAATGAGGAGCACAGTGAGGAGCACCATGAGGAGCACAATGAGGAGGAAGGTGAGGAGCACAATGAGGAGCACAATGAGGAGCATGGTGAGGAGCACGGTGAGGAGCACAATGAGGAGCACAATGAGGAGCACGTGGAGGAGCACAATGAGGAGCACAATGAAGAGCACAGTGAGGAGCACAATAAGGAGCACGGTGAGGAGCACAATGAGGAGCACGGTGAAGAGCAGAATGAGGAGCATGGTGAAGAGCACAATGTAGAGCATGGGGAGGAACACGTTGTGGAGCACGAGGAGGAGCACAATGAGCAGCACAATGAGCAGCACAATGAGGAGCACAGTGAGGAGCACAATGAGCAGCACAATGAGGAGCACGAGGAGGAGCACAATGAGGAGCACAATGATGAGCAAAATGAGGAGCACAATGAGGAGCACAATGAGGAGCACGGTGAGGAGCACAATGAGGAGCACAATGAGGAGCACAATGAGCCGTACGGTGAGGCGAACAATGAGGAGCACAATGAGGAGAACGGTGTGGAGCACAATGAGGAGCACAACGAGGAGTATGTTGAGGAGCACAATGAGGAGCTGGGTGAGGAGCACAATGAGGAGCACAATAAGGAGCACAGTTAGGAGCAAAGTGAGAGCACGGTGAGGAGCACAGTGAAGAACACAATGAGGAGCACCATGAGGAGCACAGTGAGGAGCACAGTGAGGAGCACGATGAGGAGCATGGTGAAGAGCACAATGAAGAGCATGGTGAGGAACTCGTTGAGGAGCACGAGGAGGAGCACAATGAGCAGCACAATGAGGAGCACAATGAGGAGCACAATAAGGAGCACAATGAGGAGCACAGTGAGGAGCACGGTGAGGAGCATGGAGAGGAGCATGGAGAGGAGCACAATGAGGAGCACAGTGAAGAGGTCAATAAGGAGCACGGTGAGGAGCATACATGAGGAGCACAATGAGGAGCACAATGAGCCATACGGTGAGGAGCACAATGAGGAGCACGGTGAGGAGCAAAATGAGGAGCACAATGAGGAGCACAATGAGGATCATGGTGACGAGCACAATGAGGTGTACAATGAGGAGCACGGTGATGAGCACAATGAAGAGCACGGTGAGGAGCATAATGAGGAGCACAATGAGGAGCACAATGAGGAGCACAATGAGCCATACGGTGAGGAGCACAATGAGGAGCACAGTGAGGAGCAAAATGAGGAGCACAATGAGGAGCACAATGAGGATCATGGTGAGGAGCACAATGAGGAGCACAGTGAGGAGCACAATGAGGAGTACAATGAGGAGCACGGTGAGGAGCACAATGAAGAGCACGGTGAGGAGCATAATGAGGAGCACGGTGAGGAGCACAATGAGGAGCACGGTGAGGAGCAAAATGAGGAGCACAATGAGGAGCACGGTGAGGAGCACAATGAGGAGCACAATGAGGAGCACGGTGAGGAACACAATGAGGAGCATAATGAGGAGCACCATGAGGAGCACAGTGAGGAGCACAGTGAGGAGCATGATGAGGAGCAAGGTGAGGAGCACGGTGAGGAGCACCATGAGGAGCACAATGAGGAGGAAGGTGAGGAGCACAATGAGGAGCACAAAGAGGGGCATGGTGAGGAGCACGGTGAGGAGCACAATGAGGAGCCCAATGAGGAGCACAATGAGGAGCACAATGAGTAGCACGGTGAGGAGCACAGTGAAGAGCACAGTGAGGAGCACAATAAGGAGCACGGTGAGGAGCACAATGAGAAGCACAATGAGGGGCACAATGAGGAGCAGAGTGAGGGTCACAGTGAGTAGCACAATGAGGAGCACGGTGAAGAGAAGAATGAGGAGCATGGTGAAGAGCACAATGAAGAGCGTGGGGAGGAACACGTTGAGGAGCACGACGAGGAGCACAATGAGCAGCACAATGAGGAGCCCAATGAGGAGCACAATGAGGAGCACAGTGAGGAGCACAATGAGCCGTACGGTGAGGCGAACAATGAGGAGCACAATGAGGAGAACGGTGTGGAGCACAATGAGGAGCACAACGAGGAATATGTTGAGGAGCACAATGAGGAGCACGGTGAGGAGCAAAATGAGGAGCACAATGAGGAGCACGGTGAGGAGCAAGGTGAGGAGCACAATGAGTATCACAATGAGGTGCACAATGAGGAGCACAATGTGGAGCACGGTGATGAGCACAATGAGGAGCACAATGAGGTGCAAAATGAGGAGCACAATGAGTAGCACAATAAGGAGCACAATGAGGAGCACGGTGAGGAGCACAATGAGGAGCATGGTGAAGAGCACAATGAAGAGCATGGTGAGGAACTCGTTGAGGAGCACGAGGAGGAGCACAATGAGCAGCAGAATGAGGAGCACAATGAGGAGCACAATGAGGAGCACAATAAGGAGCACAATGAGGAGCACAGTGAGGAGCACGGTGAGGAGCATGGAGAGGAGCATGGAGAGGAGCACAATGAGGAGCACAGTGAAGAGGTCAATAAGGAGCACGGTGAGGAGCATACATGAGGAGCACAATGAGCCATACGGTGAGGAGCACAATGAGGAGCACGGTGAGGAGCACAATGAGGAGCACAATGAGCCATACGGTGAGGAGCACAATGAGGAGCACGGTGAGGAGCAAAATGAGGAGCACAATGAGGAGCACAATGAGGATCATGGTGAGGAGCACAATGAGGAGCACAATGAGGAGCACGGTGAGGAGCACAATGAAGAGCACAGTGAGGAGCACGGTGAGGAGCATAATGAGGAGCACAATGAGGAGCACAATGAGGAGCACAATGAGGAGCACGGTGAGGAGCATAATGAGGAGCACGGTGAGGAGCACAATGAGGAGCATGGTGAGGAGCAAAATGAGGAGCACAATGAGGAGCATGGTGAGGAGCACAATGAGGAGCACAATGAGGAGCATGGTGAGGAGCACAGTGATGAGCACAATGAGGAGCGGAGTGAAAGCACCATGAGGAGCAGAATGAGGAGCAAGGTGAGGAGCACAATGAAGAGTGCAATGAGGAGCACAATAAGGAGCACACTGAGGAGCATGGTGAGGTGCACAATGAGGAGCACAATGAGGAGCACAATGAGGAGCACAATGAGGAGCATGGTGAGGAACACAATGAGGAACACGGTGAGGAGCACAATGAGGAGCACAGTGACGAGCACAATGAGGAGCACAATGAGGAGCACAGTGAGGAGCACAATGAGGAGCACAATAAGGAGCACAATGAGGATCATGGTGAGGAGCACAGTGAGGAGCACAATGAGGAGAATAAGGAACAGCATGGTGAGGAGCACAATGAGGAGCACAATGAGGAGCATGGTGAGGATGACAATGAGAAGCACGGTGAGGAGCACAATGAGGAGCGTAATGAGGAGCACGGTGAGGAACACAATGAGGATAACGGTGAGGAGCACCAAGAGGAGCACAATGAGGAGCTCAATGAGGAGCAATGTGAGGAGCACGGTGAGGAACACCATGAGGAGCACGGTGAGGAGCACAATGAGGAGCACAGTGAGGAGCACAATGAGGAGCACAATGAGGAGCACGATGAGGAGCACGGTGAGGAGCACAATGAGAAGCACAATGATGAGCATAATGAGGAGCACGGTGAGGAGCACAATGAGGAGCAGAGTGAGGAGCATGGTGAGGAGCACAATGAGGAGAACAATGAGGAACACGATGAGGAGGAGAATGAGGAGCACAATGAGCAGCACAATAAGGAGTACGATGAGTAACACAATGAGGAGCACAATGAGGAGCACGGTGAGGAGCACAGTGAGGAGCACAATGCGAAGCATGGTGAGGAGCATGGTGAGGAGCACAATGAGGGTCAAAATGAGGAGCACGGTGAGGAGCACAATGAGGAGAATGGCGAGGAGCACAATGAGGAGCACAATGAAGAGCACAATGAAGAGCACAATGAAGAGCACAATGAAGAGCACAGTGAGGAGCACAAAGAGGTGCAGAAAGAGGAGTACAATGAGGAGCACAATGAGGAGCACGGGGAGGAGCAGAATAAGGAGCAGAGTGGGGAGCACTGTGAGGAGCACGGTGAGGAGCACAATGAGGAGCACAGTGAGGAGCACAATGAGGAGCACAATGAGGAGCACAGGGAGGAGCACAATGAGGAGCACAATGAGGAGCACAATGAGGAGAAAAATGAAGAGCACAATGAGCAGCACAATGAGGAGCACAATGAGGAGCACAATGAGGAGCAAAATGAGGAGCACGGTGAGGAGCACAATGAGGAGCACAATGAGGAGCACAATGAGCCGTACGGTGAGGCGAACAATGAGGAGCACAATGAGGAGCAAAATGAGGAGCACGGTGTGGAGCACAATGAGGAGCACAATGAGGAATATGTTGAGGAGCACAATGAGGAGCACGGTGAGGAGCAAAATGAGGAGCTCAATGAGGAGCACGGTGAGGAGCACAATGAGGAGCACAATGAGGAGCACAAGGAGGTGCACAATGAGGAGCACAATGAGGAGCACGATGAGGAGCACAATGAGGAGCACAATGAGGAGCACAATGAGGAGCACAGTGAGGAGCATGGTGAGGAACACAATGAGGAACACGGTGAGGAGCACAATGAGGAGCACAATGAGGAGCACAATGAGGAGAACAAGGGACAGCACGGTGAGGAGCACAATGAGGAGCACAATGAGGAGCATGGTGAGGAAGACAATGAGAAGCACGGTGAGGAGCACAATGAGGAGCGTAATGAGGATCACGGTGAGGAGCACCAAGAGGAGCACAATGAGGAGCACAATGACGAGCAATGTGAGGAGCACGGTGAGGAACACAATGAGGAGCACGGTGAGGAGCACAGTGAGGAGCACAATGCGAAGGACGGTGAAGAGCACGGTGAGGAGCACAATTAGGGTCAAAATGAGGAGAACGGTGAGGAGTACAATGAGGAGAATGGCGAGGAGCACAATGTGGAGCACAATGATGAGCACAATGAAGAGCACAATGAAGAGCACAATGAAGAGCACAGTGAGGAGCACAAGGAGGTGCACAAAGAGGAGTACAATGAGGAGCACAATGAGGAGCACGGGGAGGAGCACAATGAGGAGCACAGTGAGGAGCACTGTGAGGAGCACGGTGAGGAGCACAATGAGAAGCACAATGAGGTGCACAATGAGGAGCACGGTGAGGAGCACTGTGAGGAGCACGGTGAGGTGCACAATGAGAAGCACAATGAGGTGCACAGTGAGGAGCACAATGAGGAGTACAATGAGGAGCACGCTGAGGAGCACGGTGAGGAGCACAATGAGGAGCACAGTGAGGAGAACGGTGAGGAGCACAATGAGGAGCCTAATGAGGAGCACGGTGAAGAGCACAATGAGGAGCACAGTGAGGAGCACAATGAGGAGCACGGTGAGCAGTACAATGAGGAGCCTAATAAGAAGCATGGTGAAGAGTACAATGAGGAGCACAGTGAGGAGCACAATGAGGGGCACAATGAGGAACACAATGAGGAGCAATATGAGGAGCACAATGAGGAGCACAATGAGGAGCATGGTGAGGAGCACAATGAGGAGCACAATGAGGAGCACGGTGAGGAGCACCATGAGGAGAACAATGAGGAGCACAAAGAGGAGCACAATGATAAGCACAATGAGGAGCACGGTGAGGAGCATGGTGAGGAGCACCATGAGGAGAAGAATGAGAAGCACAATGAGGAGCACAATGAGGAGCACGGTGAGGAGCACCATGAGGAGAACAATGAGGCACACAATGAGGAGCACAATGTGGAGCACAATGAGGAGCACAGTGAGGAGCACAATGCGGCGTACAATGAGGAGCACAATGAGGAGCAGAGTGAGGAGGACATTGAGGAGCACAATGAGGAGAACAAGGAACAGCACGGTGAGGAGCACAATGAGGAGCACAATGAGGAGCATGGTGAGGAAGACAATGAGAAGCACGGTGAGGAGCACAATGAGGAGCACGGTGAGGAGCAATGTGAGGAGCACGGTGAGGAACACAATGAGGAGCACGGTGAGGAGCACAATGAGGAGCACAATGTGAAGTACGGTGAGGAGCACGGTGAGGAGCACAATGAAGAGCACAATGAAGAGCACAATGAAGAGCACAGTGAGGAGCACAAGGAGGTGCACAAAGAGGAGTACAATGAGGAGCACAATGAGGAGCACGGGGAGGAGCACAATGAGGAGCACAATGAAAAGCACAATGAGGTGCACAATGAGGAGCACAATGAGGAGCACGATGAGGAGCACGGTGAGGAGCACAATGAGAAGCACAATGAGGAGCATAATGAGGAGCATGGTGAGGAGCACAATGAGGAGCAGAGTGAGGAGCATGGTGAGGAGCACAATGAGCAGAACAATGAGGAACACGATGAGGAGGAGAATGAGGAGCACAATAAGGAGCACAATAACGAGTACGATGAGTAACACAATGAGGAGCACAGCGAGGAGCATGGTGAGGAGCACAATGAGGAGCACAAAGCGAAGCACAGGGAGGAGCATGGTGAGGAGCACAATGAGGGTCAAAATGAAGAGCACGGTGAGGAGCACAATGAGGAGAATGGCGAGGTGCACAATGAGGAGCACAATGAGGATCACAATGAAGAGCACAATGAAGAGCACAATGAAGAGCACAGTGAGGAGCACAAAGAGGTGCACAAAGAGGAGTACAATGAGGAACACAATGAGTAGCACGGGGAGGAGCAGAATGAGGAGCACAGTGAGGAGCACAATGAGGAGCACAATGAGGAGCACAGGGAGGAGCACAATGAGGAGCAGAATGAGGAGCACAGTGAGGAGCACAATGAGGAGCACAATGAGGAGCATGGTGAGGAAGACAATGAGAAGCACGGTGAGGAGCACAATGAGGAGCGCAATAAGGAGCACGGTGAGGAGCGCAATGAGGAGCACGGTGAGGAGCACCAAGAGGAGCACAATGAGGAGCACAATGAGGAGCAATGTGAGGAGTACGGTGAGGAACACAATGAGGAGCACGGTGAGGAGCATAATGAGGAGCACAATGAGGAGCACGATGAGCAGCTCAATGAGGAGCACAATGAGGAGCACGGAGAGGAGCACAGTGAGGAGCATGATGAGGAGCACAATAAGGAACACAATGAGGAGCACCATGAGGAGCATAGTGAGGAGCACAGTGAGGAGCACGGAGAGGAGCACAATGAGGAGCACAATGAAGAGTTCAATAAGGAGCATGGTGAGGAGCATACATGAGGAGCACAATGAGGAGCACAATGAGGAGCACGGTGAGGAGCACGGTGAGGAGCACGGAGAGGAGCACAATGAGGAGCACAATGAAGAGTTCAATAAGGAGCATGGTGAGGAGCACAATGAGGAGCACGGTGAGGAGCACAATGAGGAGCACGGTGAAGAGCACGGTGAGGAGCACAATGAGGAGCACAATAAGGAACACAATGAGGAGCAAGGTGAGGAGCACCATGAGGAGCACAATGAGGAGCATGGTGAGGAGCACGGTGAGGATCACAATGAGGAGCACAATGAGGAGCACAATGAGGAGCACAATGAGTAGCATGGTGAGGAGCACAATGAGGAGCACGGTGAGGAGCACAATGAGGAGCACAATGAAGAGCACAATGAGGAGCACAATGAGTAGCACGGTGAGGAGCACAATGAGGAGCACGGTGAGGAGCACAATGAGGAGCACAATGAAGAGCACAGTGAGGAGCACAATAAGGAGCACGGTGAGGAGCACAATGAGGAGCACAATGAGGGGCACATTGAGGAGCGGAGTGAGGGTCACAGTGAGTAGCACAATGAGGTGCATGGTGAAGAGCACAATGAAGAGCATGGGGAGGAACACGTTGAGGAGCACGAGGAGGAGCACAAAGAGCAGCACAATGAGGAGCACAATGAGGAGCACAATGAGGAGCACGGTGAGGAGCACAATGAGGAGCACAATGAGGAGCACAATGAGGAGCAAGGTGAGGAGCACAATGAAGAGCACAATGAGGAGCACAATGAGGAGCACAATGAGGAGCATGGTGAGGAACACAATGAAGAGGACAATATCGAGCACATTGAGGAGCACGGTGAGGAGCACAATGAGGAGCACAATGAGGAGCAGAATGAGGAGCACAATGAGGAGCACAGTGAGGAGCACAATGAGGAACACAATGAGGAGCATGGTGAGGAAGACAATGAGAAGCACGGTGAGGAGCACAATGAGGAGCCTAATGAGGAGCACGGTGAGGAACACAATGAGGAGCATGGTGCGGAGCACCAAGAGGAGCACAATGAGGAGCACAATGAGGAGCAATGTGAGGAACACGGTGAGGAACACAAGGAGGAGCACGGTGATGAGCACAATGAGGAGCACAATGCGAAGCACAGTGAGGAGCACAATGCGAAGGACGGTGAGGAGCACGGTGAGGAGCACAATGAGGGTCAAAATGAGGAGCACGGTGAGGAGCACAATGAGGAGAATGGCGAGGAGCACAATGTGGAGCACAATGAGGAGCACAATGAAGAACACAATGAAGTACACAGTGAGGAGCACAAGGAGGTGCACAAAGAGGAGTACAATGTGGAGCACAATGAGGAGCACAATGAGGAGCACGGGGAGGAGCACAATGAGGAGCACGGTGAGGAGCATAAATGAGAAGCACAATGAGGTGCACAATGAGGAGCACAGTGAGGAGCACAATGAGGAGCACAATGAGGAGCACAATGAGGAGCACAATGAGGAGCACGATGAGGAGCATGGTGAGGAGCACAATGAGAAGCACAATGAGGAGCATAATGAGGAGCATGGTGAGGAGCACAATGAGGAGCAGAGTGAGGAGCATGGTGAGGAGCAAAATGAGGAGAACAATGAGGAACACGATGAGGAGGAGTATGAGGAGCACAATGAGGAGCACAATAAGGAGTACGATGAGTAACACAATGAGGAGCACAACGAGGATCATGGTGAGGAGCACAATGAGGAGCACAATGCGAAGCACGGTGAGGAGCATGGTGAGGAGCACAATGAGGGTCAAAATGAGGAGCACGGTGATGAGCACAATGAGGAGAATGGCGAGGAGCACAATGAGGAGCACAATGAGGAGCACAGTGAGGAGCACAATGAGGAGCACAATGAGGAGCACAGGGAGGAGCACAATGAGGAGCACAATGAGGAGCACAATGAGGAGAAAAAGGAACAGCACGGTGAGGAGCACAATGAGGAGCACAATGAGGAGCATGGTGAGGAAGACAATGAGAAGCATGGTGAGGAGCACAATGAGGAGCGCAATGAGGAGCACGGTGAGGAGCACCAAGAGGAGTACAATGAGGAGCACAATGAGGAGCAATGTGAGGAGCACGGTGAGGAACACAATGAGGAGCACGGTGAGGAGCACAATGAGGAGAATGGCGAGGAGCACAATGAAGAGCACAATGAGGAGCACAATGAAGAGCACAATGAAGAGCACAGTGAGGAGCACAAGGAGGTGCACAAAGAGGAGTACAATGAGGAGCACAATGAGGAGCACGGGGAGGAGCACAATGATGAGCAAAGTGAGGAGCACTGTGAGGAGCACGGTGAGGAGCACTGTGAGGCGCACGGTGAGGAGCACAATGAGAAGCACAATGAGGTGCACAATGAGGAGCACAATGAGGAGCACAATGAGGAGCACAGTGAGGAGCACTATGAGGAGTACAATGAGGAGCACGATGAGGAGCACGGTGATGAGCCCAATGAGAAGCACAATGAGGAGCACAATGAGGAGCACAATGAGGAGCCGAGTGAGGAGCATGGTGAGGAGCACAATGAGGAGAAAAATGAGGAACACGATGAGGAGGAGAATGAGGAGCACAATGAGGAGCACAATAAGGAGTACGGTGAGTAAAACAATGAGGAGCACAATGAGGAGCACCATGAGGAGTACAATGCGAAGCACGGTGAGGAGTACAGTGAGGAGCACAATGAGGAGCCGAGTGAGGAGCATGGTAAGGAGCACAATGAGGAGAACAATGAGGAATACGATGAGGAGGAGAATGAGGAGCACAATGAGGAGCACAATGAGGAGCACAATGAGGAGCACAATGAGGAACACGATGAGTAGGAGAATGAGGAGCACAATGAGGAGCACAATAAGGAGTACGGTGAGTAAAACAATGAGGAGCACAATGAGGAGCTCGGTGAGGAGCACAATGAGGAGCACAATGAGGAGCCGAGTGAGGAGCATGGTGAGGAGCACAATGAGGAGAACAATGCAAAGCACGGTGAGGAGCACAGTGAGGAGCACAATGAGGAGCCGAGTGAGGAGCATGGTGAGGAGCACAATGAGGAGAACAATGAGGAATACGATGAGGAGGAGAATGAGGAGCACAATGAGGAGCACAATGAGGAGCACAATGAGGAGCACAATGAGGAGCACCATGAGGAGCACAATATCGAGCACATTGAGGAGCACGGTGAGGAGCACAATGAGGAGCACAATGAGGAGCACAATGAGGAGCACAATGAGGAGCATGGTGAGGAACACAATGAGGTACACGGTGAGGAGCAGAATGAGGAGCACAGTGAGGAGCACAATGAGGAGCACAATGAGGAGCACAGTGAGGAGCACAATGAGGAGCACAATGAGGAGAACAAGGAACAGCACGGTGAGGAGCACATTGAGGAGCATGGTGAGGAAGACAATGAAAAGCACGGTGAGGAGCACAATGAGGAGCACAATGAGGAGCACGGTGCGGAGCACCAAGAGGAGCACAATGAGAAGCACAATGAGGAGCAATGTGAGGAGCACGGTGAGGAACACAATGAGGAGCACGGTGAGGAGCACAATGAGGAGCACAGTGAGGAGCACAATGAGGAGCACAATGAGGAGCACAGTGAGGAGCACAATGAGGAGCACAATGAGGGTCAAAATGAGGAGCACGGTGAGGAGCACAATGAGGAGAATGGCGAGGAGCACAATGTGGAGCACAATGAGGTGCACAATGAGGAGCACAATGAGGAGCACGGTGAGGAGCACAATGAGGAGCACAATGTGGAGCATGGTGAGGAACACAATGAGGTACACGGTGAGGAGCACAATGAGGAGCACAATGAGGAGCACAATGAGGAGCACGGTGAGGAGCACAATGAGGAGCATAATGAGGCGCACAATGAGGAGCACAATGAGGAGCATGGTGAGGAACACAATGAGGAACACGGTGAGGAGCACAGTGAGGAGCACGGTGAGGAGGAGGGTGAGGAACATGGTGAGGAGCACAATGAGGAGCACAATGAGGAGCACAGTGAGGAGCACAATGAGGAGTACAATGAGGAGCACGCTGAGGAGCACGGTGAGGAGCACGATGAGAAGCTCAATGACGAGCATAATGAGGAGCACGGTGAGGAGCACAATGAGGAGCCTAATGAGGAGCACGGTGAAGAGCACAATGTGGAGCACAATGAGGAGCACAATGAGGAGCACAATGAGGAGCACAATGCGGAGTACAATGAGGAGCACAATGCGGAGTACAATGAGGAACACAATGAGGAGCAGAGTGAGGAGCACATTGAGGAGCACAATGAGGAGAACAAGGAACAGCACGGTGAGGAGCACAATGAGGAGCACAATGAGGAGCATGGTGAGGAAGACAATGAGAAGCATGGTGAGGAGCACAATGAGGAGCACGGTGAGGAGCAATGTGAGGAGCACGGTGAGGAACACAATGAGGAGCACGGTGAGGAGCACAATGAGGAGCACAATGTGAAGTACGGTGAGGAGCACAATGAGGGTCAAAATGAGGAGCACGGTGAGGAGCACAATGAGGAGAATGGCGAGGAGCACAATGTGGTGCACAATGAGGAGCACAATGAAGAGCACAATGAAGAGCACAATGAAGAGCACAGTGAGGAGCACAAGGAGGTGCACAATGAGGAGCACAATGAGGAGCACAATGAGGAGCACGATGAGGAGCACGATGAGGAGCACAATGAGGAGCACAATGAGGAGCACAATGAGGAGTACAATGCGAAGCAGGGTGAGGAGTACGGTGAGGAGCACAGTGAGGAGAACAATGAGGAACACGATGAGGAGGAGAATGAGGAGCACAATGAGGAGCACAATAAGGAGTACGGTGAGTAAAACAATGAGGAGCACAATGAGGAGCTCGGTGAGGAGCACAATGAGGAGTACAATGCGAAGCAGGGTGAGGAGTACGGTGAGGAGCACAATGAGGAGCCGAGTGAGGAGCATGGTAAGGAGCACAATGAGGAGAACAATGAGGAATACGATGAGGAGGAGAATGAGGAGCACAATGAGGAGCACAATGAGGAGCACAATGAGGAGCACAATGAGGAGCACGGTGAGGAGCACAATGTGGAGCACGGTGAGGAGAACAATGAGGAACACGATGAGGAGGAGAATGAGGAGCACAATGAGGAGCACAACGAGGGTCAAAATGAGGAGCACGGTGAGGAGCACAATGAGGAGAATGGCGAGGAGCACAATGAGGAGCACAATGAGGATCACAATGAAGAGCACAATGAAGAGCACAATGAAGAGCACAGTGAGGAGCACAAAGAAGTGTACAAAGAGGAGTACAATGAGGAGCACAATGAGGAGCACGAGGAGGAGCAGAATAAGGAGCAGAGTGAGGAGCACTGTGAGGAGCACGGTGAGGAGCACAATGAGGACCACAATGAGGAGCACAATGAGGAGCACAGGGAGGAGCACAATGAGGAGCACAATGAGGAGCACAATGAGGAGCACGGTGAGGAGCACAATGAGGAGCACAATGAAGAGCACAGTGAGGAGCACAATGAGGAGTACAATGAGGAGCACGCTGAGGAGCACAGTGAGGAGCACAATGACGAGCATAATGAGGAGAACGGTGAGGAGCACAATGAGGAGCACAGTGAGGAGAACGGTGAGGAGCACAATGAGGAGCACAATAAGGAGCACAGTAAGGAGCACGGTGAGGAGGAAGGTGAGGAACATGCTGAGGAGCACAATGAGGAGCACAATGAGGAGCACAGTGAGGAGCACAATGCGGAGTACAATGAGGAGCACAATGAGGAGCAGAGTGAGGAGCACATTGAGGAGCACAATGAGGAGAACAAGGAACAGCACGGTGAGGAGCACAATGAGGAGCACAATGAGGAGCATGGTGAGGAAGACAATGAGAAGCATGGTGAGGAGCACAATGAGGAGCACGGTGAGGAGCAATGTGAGGAGCACGGTGAGGAACACAATGAGGAGCACGGTGAGGAGCACAATGAGGAGCACAATGTGAAGTACGGTGAGGAGCACGGTGAGGAGCACAATGAGGGTCAAAATGAGGAGCACGGTGAGGAGCACAATGAGGAGCATGGCGAGGAGCACAATGTGGTGCACAATGAGGAGCACAATGAAGAGCACAATGAAGAGCACAATGAAGAGCACAGTGAGGAGCACAAGGAGGTGCACAAAGAGGAGTACAATGAGGAGCACAATGAGGAGCACGGTGAGGAGCACAATGAAAAGCACAATGAG
This sequence comes from Carcharodon carcharias, assembly GCF_017639515.1. NCBI lineage: Eukaryota > Metazoa > Chordata > Chondrichthyes > Lamniformes > Lamnidae > Carcharodon > Carcharodon carcharias. The sequence goes on from NC_054471.1 coordinate 196,993,124, forward strand.
GTGCACAATGAGGAGCACAGTGAGGAGCACAATGAGGAGCACAATGAGGAGCACGATGAGGAGCACAATGAGGAGCATGGTGAGGAAGACAATGAGAAGCACGGTGAGGAGCACAATGAGGAGCGCAATAAGGAGCACGGTGAGGAGCGCAATGAGGAGCATGGTGAGGATCACCAAGAGGAGCACAATGAGGAGCACGATGAGCAGCTCAATGAGGAGCACGATGAGGAGCACGATGAGGAGCACAATGAGGAGCACAATGAGGAGCACAATGAGGAGTACAATGCGAAGCAGGGTGAGGAGTACGGTGAGGAGCACAGTGAGGAGAACAATGAGGAACACGATGAGGAGGAGAATGAGGAGCACAATGAGGAGCACAATAAGGAGTACGGTGAGTAAAACAATGAGGAGCACAATGAGGAGCTCGGTGAGGAGCACAATGAGGAGTACAATGCGAAGCAGGGTGAGGAGTACGGTGAGGAGCACAATGAGGAGCCGAGTGAGGAGCATGGTAAGGAGCACAATGAGGAGAACAATGAGGAATACGATGAGGAGGAGAATGAGGAGCACAATGAGGAGCACAATGAGGAGCACAATGAGGAGCACAATGAGGAGCACGGTGAGGAGCACAATGTGGAGCACGGTGAGGAGCACAGTGAGGAGAACAATGAGGAACACGATGAGGAGGAGAATGAGGAGCACAATGAGGAGCACAACGAGGGTCAAAATGAGGAGCACGGTGAGGAGCACAATGAGGAGAATGGCGAGGAGCACAATGAGGAGCACAATGAGGATCACAATGAAGAGCACAATGAAGAGCACAATGAAGAGCACAGTGAGGAGCACAAAGAAGTGTACAAAGAGGAGTACAATGAGGAGCACAATGAGGAGCACGAGGAGGAGCAGAATAAGGAGCAGAGTGAGGAGCACTGTGAGGAGCACGGTGAGGAGCACAATGAGGACCACAATGAGGAGCATAGTGAGGAGCACAATGAGGAGCACAATGAGGAGCACAGGGAGGAGCACAATGAGGAGCACAATGAGGAGCACAATGAGGAGCACGGTGAGGAGCACAATGAGGAGCACAATGAAGAGCACAGTGAGGAGCACAATGAGGAGTACAATGAGGAGCACGCTGAGGAGCACAGTGAGGAGCACAATGACGAGCATAATGAGGAGAACGGTGAGGAGCACAATGAGGAGCACAGTAAGGAGCACGGTGAGGAGGAAGGTGAGGAACATGCTGAGGAGCACAATGAGGAGCACAATGAGGAGCACAGTGAGGAGCACAATGCGGAGTACAATGAGGAGCACAATGAGGAGCAGAGTGAGGAGCACATTGAGGAGCACAATGAGGAGAACAAGGAACAGCACGGTGAGGAGCACAATGAGGAGCACAATGAGGAGCATGGTGAGGAAGACAATGAGAAGCATGGTGAGGAGCACAATGAGGAGCACGGTGAGGAGCAATGTGAGGAGCACGGTGAGGAACACAATGAGGAGCACGGTGAGGAGCACAATGAGGAGCACAATGTGAAGTACGGTGAGGAGCACGGTGAGGAGCACAATGAGGGTCAAAATGAGGAGCACGGTGAGGAGCACAATGAGGAGCATGGCGAGGAGCACAATGTGGTGCACAATGAGGAGCACAATGAAGAGCACAATGAAGAGCACAATGAAGAGCACAGTGAGGAGCACAAGGAGGTGCACAAAGAGGAGTACAATGAGGAGCACAATGAGGAGCACGGTGAGGAGCACAATGAAAAGCACAATGAGGTGCACAATGAGGAGCACAGTGAGGAGCACAATGAGGAGCACAATGAGGAGCACGATGAGGAGCACAATGAGGAGCATGGTGAGGAAGACAATGAGAAGCACGGTGAGGAGCACAATGAGGAGCGCAATAAGGAGCACGGTGAGGAGCGCAATGAGGAGCATGGTGAGGATCACCAAGAGGAGCACAATGAGGAGCACAATGAGGAGCAATGTGAGGAGTACGGTGAGGAGCACAATGAGGAGCACAATGAGGAGCACGATGAGCAGCTCAATGAGGAGCACAGTGAGGAGCACAATGAGGAGCACGGAGAGTAGCACAATGAGGAGCACAATGAGGAGCACAATGAGGAGCACAATAAGGAGCACGGTGAGGAGCACAATGAGGAGAACGGAGGGAGCACAATGAGGAGCATGGTGAAGAGCACAATGAAGAGCATGGTGAGGAACACGTTGAGGAGCACGAGGAGGAGCACAATGAGCAGCACAATGAGGAGCACAATGAGGAGCACAATGAGGAGCACAATAAGGAGCACGATGAGGAGCACAATGAGGAGCAGAATGAGGAGCACGGTGAGGAGCATGGAGAGGAGCACAATGAGGAGCACAATGAGGAGCACAATAAGGAGCACAATGAGGAGCACAGTGAGGAGCACAATGAGGAGTACAATGAGGAGCACAATGAGGATCATGGTGAGGAGCAAAATGAGGAGCACAATGAGGAGCACAATGAGGATCATGGTGAGGAGCACAATGAGGAGCACAGTGAGGAGCACAATGAGGAGCACAATGAGGAGCACAGTGAGGAGCAAAATGAGCAGCACAATGAGGAGCACGGTGAGGAGCACAACGAGGAGCACAAAAAGGAGCACAGTGAGGAGCATGATGAGGAGCATGGTGAGGAGCACGGTGAGGATCACAAGTAGGAGCACAATGAGGAGCACAATGAGGAGCACAATGAGTAGCACGGTGAGGAGCACAATGAGGAGCACGGTGAGGAGCACAATGAAGAGCACAGTGAGGAGCACAATAAGGAGCACGGTGAGGAGCACAATGAGGAGCACAATGAGGGGCACATTGAGGAGCGGAGTGAGGGTCACAGTGAGTAGCACAATGAGGAGCATGGTGAAGAGCACAATGAAGAGCATGGGGAGGAACACGTTGAGGAGCACAATGAGGAGCACAATGAGCCGTACGGTGAGGCGAACAATGAGGAGCACAATGAGGAGAACGGTGTGGAGCACAATGAGGAGCACAATGAGGAGTATGTTGAGGAGCACAATGAGGAGCACGGTGAGGAGCAAAATGAGGAGCACAATGAGGAGCATGGTGAGGAGCACAATGAGGATCACAATGAGGTGCACAATGAGGAGCACAATGAGGAGCACGGTGAGGAGCACAATGAGAAGCACAATGAGGTGCAAAATGAGGAGCACAATGAGGAGCACAATGAGGAGCACGAGGAGGAGCACAATGAGGAGCATGGTGAGGAACACAATGAGGAACACGGTGAGGAGCACAATGAGGAGCACAATAAGGAGCACAATATCGAGCACATTGAGGAGCACGGTGAGTAGCACAATGAGGAGCACAATGAGGAGCAGAATGAGGAGCACAATGAGGAGCACAAAGAGGAGCACAATGAGGAGCACGATGAGGAGCATGGTGAGGAGCACAATGACAAGCACAATGAGGAGCATAATGAGGAGCATGGTGAGGAGCACAATGGGGAGCAGAGTGAGGAGCATGGTGAGGAGCACAATGAGGAGAACAATGAGGAACACGATGAGGAGGAGTATGAGGAGCACAATGAGGAGCACAATAAGGAGTACGATGAGTAACACAATGAGGAGCACAACGAGGAGCATGGTGAGGAGCACAATGAGGGTCAAAATGAGGAGCACGGTGAGGAGCACAATGAGGAGAATGGCGAGGAGCACAATGAGGAGCACAATGAGGATCACAATGAAGAGCACATTGAAGAGCACAATGAAGAGCACAGTGAGGAGTACAAAGAGGTGCACAAAGAGGAGTACAATGAGGAGCACAATGAGGAGCACGGGGAGGAGCAGAATGCGGAGCACAGTGAGGAGCACTGTGAGGAGCATGGTGAGGAGCACAATGAGGAGCACAGTGAGGAGCACAATGAGGAGCACAATGAGGAGCACAGGGAGGAGCACAATGAGGAGCACAATGAGGAGCACAATGAGCAGAAAAAGGAACAGTATGGTGAGGAGCACAATGAGGAGCATGGTGAGGAAGACAATGAGAAGCATGGTGAGGAGCACAATGAGGAGCGCAATGAGGAGCACGGTGAGGAGCACGAAGAGGAGCACAATGAGGAACACAATGAGGAGCACGGTGAGGAGCACAATGAGGAGAATGGCGAGGAGCACAATGAAGAGCACAATGAGGAGCACAATGAAGAGCACAATGAAGAGCACAGTGAGGAGCACAAGGAGGTGCACAAAGAGGAGTACAATGAGGAGCACAATGAGGAGCACGGGGAGGAGCACAATGATGAGCACAGTGAGGAGCACTGTGAGGAGCACGGTGAGGAGCACTGTGAGGAGCAAGGTGAGGAGCACAATGAGAAGCACAATGAGATGCACAATGAGGAGCACAATGAGGAGCACAGTGAGGAGCACAGTGAGGAGCACAATGAGGAGTACAATGAGGAGCACGATGAGGAGCACGGTGATGAGCACAATGAGAAGCACAATGAGGAGCACAATGAGGAGCACAGTAAGGAGCACAATGAAGTGCCGAGTGAGGAGCATGGTGAGGAGCACAATGAGGAGAACAATGAGGAACACGATGAGGAGGAGAATGAGGAGCACAATGAGGAGCACAATAAGGAGTACGATGAGTAAAACAATGAGGAGCACAATGAGGAGCTCGGTGAGGAGCACAATGAGGAGCACAATGAGGAGCACAGTGAGGAGCACAATGAGGAGCACAATGAGGAGCACAGGGAGGAGCACAATGAGGAGCACAGTGAGGAGCACAATGAGGAGCACAATGAGGAGCACAGGGAGGAGCACAATGAGGAGCACAATGAGGAGCACAATGAGCAGAAAAAGGAACAGTATGGTGAGGAGCACAATGAGGAGCATGGTGAGGAAGACAATGAGAAGCATGGTGAGGAGCACAATGAGGAGCGCAATGAGGAGCACGGTGAGGAGCACCAAGAGGAGCACAATGAGGAGCACAATGAGCAGCACAGTGAGGAGAACGGTGAGGAGCACAATGAGGAGAATGGCGAGGAGCACAATGAAGAGCACAATGAGGAGCACAATGAAGAGCACAGTGAGGAGCACAAGGAGGTGCACAAAGAGGAACACCATGAGGAGCACAATGAGGAGCACAATGAGGAGCACGGGGAGGAGCACAGTGATGAGCACAGTGAGGAGCACTGTGAGGAGCAAGGTGAGGAGCACAATGAGAAGCACAATGAGGTGCACAATGAGGAGCACAATGAGGAGCACAATGAGGAGCACAGTGAGGAGCACAGTGAGGAGCACAATGAGGAGTACAATGAGGAGCACGATGAGGAGCACGGTGAGGAGCACAATGAGAAGCACAATGAGGAGCACAATGAGGAGCACAGTGAGGAGCACAATGAGGAGCCGAGTGAGGAGCATGGTGAGGAGCACAATGAGGAGAACAATGAGGAACACGATGAGGAGGAGAATGAGGAGCACAATGAGGAGCACAATAAGGAGTACGGTGAGTAAAACAATGAGGAGCACAATGAGGAGCACGGTGAGGAGCACAATGAGGAGTACAATGCGAAGCACGGTGAGGAGTACAGTGAGGAGCACAATGAGGAGGCGAGTGAGGAGCATGGTGAGGAGCACAATGAGGAGAACAATGAGGAATACGATGAGGAGGAGAATGAGGAGCACAATGAGGAGCACAATGAGGAGCACAATGAGGAGCACAATAAGGAGTACGATGAGGAAAACAATGAGGAGCACAATGAGGAGCTCGGTGAGGAGCACAATGAGGAGCACAATGAGGAGCACAGTGAGGAGCACAATGAGGAGCACAATGAGGAGCACAGGGAGGAGCACAATGAGGAGCACAGTGAGGAGCACAATGAGGAGCACAATGAGGAGCACAGGGAGGAGCACAATGAGGAACACAATGAGGAGCACAATGAGCAGAAAAAGGAACAGCACGGTGAGGAGCACAATGAGGAGCATGGTGAGGAAGACAATGAGAAGCATGGTGAGGAGCACAATGAGGAGCGCAATGAGGAGCACGGTGAGGAGCACCAAGAGGAGCACAATGAGGAGCACAATGAGCAGCACAGTGAGGAGAACGGTGAGGAGCACAATGAGGAGAATGGCGAGGAGCACAATGAAGAGCACAATGAGGAGCACAATGAAGAGCACAATGAAGAGCACAGTGAGGAGCACAAGGAGGTGCACAAAGAGGAACACCATGAGGAGCACAATGAGGAGCACAATGAGGAGCACGGGGAGGAGCACAGTGATGAGCACAGTGAGGAGCACTGTGAGGAGCAAGGTGAGGAGCACAATGAGAAGCACAATGAGGTGCACAATGAGGAGCACAATGAGGAGCACAATGAGGAGCACAGTGAGGAGCACAGTGAGGAGCACAATGAGGAGTACAATGAGGAGCACGATGAGGAGCACGGTGATGAGCACAATGAGAAGCACAATGAGGAGCACAATGAGGAGCACAGTAAGGAGCACAATGAGGTGCCGAGTGAGGAGCATGGTGAGGAGCACAATGAGGAGAACAATGAGGAACACGATGAGGAGGAGAATGAGGAGCACAATGAGGAGCACAATAAGGAGTACGATGAGTAAAACAATGAGGAGCACAATGAGGAGCTCGGTGAGGAGCACAATGAGGAGTACAATGCGAAGCATGGTGAGGAGTACAGTGAGGAGCACAATGAGGAGGCGAGTGAGGAGCATGGTGAGGAGCACAATGAGGAGAACAATGAGGAATACGATGAGGAGGAGAATGAGGAGCACAATGAGGAGCACAATGAGGAGCACAATGAGGAGCACAATGAGGAGCACGATGAGGAGCACAATGAGGAGCACAATGAGGAGCACAATGAGGAGCATGGTGAGGAACACAATGAGGAACACGGTGAGGAGCAGAATGAGGAGCACAATAAGGAGCACAATATCGAGCACATTGAGGAGCACGGTGAGGAGCACAATGAGGAGCACAGTGAGGTGCACAATGAGGAGCACAATGAGGTGCATGGTGAGGAAAACAATGAGGAACACGGTGAGGAGCACAATGAGGAGCACAATGAGGAGCACAATGAGGAGCACGGTGAGGAGCACGGTGAGGAGCACAATAAGGAGCACAATGAGGAGCATGGTGAGGAAGAAAATGAGAAGCACGGTGAGGAGCACAATGAGGAGTGTAATGAGGAGCACGGTGAGGAACACAATGAGGAGCACGGTGAGGAGCACCAAGAGGAGCACAATGAGGAGCACAATGAGGAGCACAATGAGGAGCACAATGAGGAGCACAGTGAGGAGCATGGTGAGGAAGACAATGAGAAGCACGGTGAGGAGCACAATGAGGAGCGTAATGAGGAGCACGGTGAGGAACACAATGAGGAGCACGGTGAGGAGCACCAAGAGGAGCACAATGAGGAGCACAATGAGGAGCAATGTGAGGAGCACGGTGAGGAACACAATGAGGAGCACGGTGAGGAGCACAATGAGGAGTACAATGCGAAGGATGGTGAGGAGCACGGTGAGGAGCACAATGAGCGTCAAAATGAGGAGCACGGTGAGGAGCACAATGAGGAGAATGGCGAGGAGCACAATGTGGAGCACAATGAGGAGCACAATGAAGAGCACAATGAAGAGCACAATGAAGAGCACAGTGAGGAGCACAATGAGGAGCACAATGCGAAGCACGGTGAGGAGTAGAGTGAGGAGCACAATGAGGGTCAAAATGAGGAGCATGGTGAGGAGCACAATGAGGACAATGGCGAGGAGCACAATGAGGAGCACAATGAGGAGAACAATGAGGAACACGATGAGGAGGACAATGAGGGGCACGTGAGGAACACAATGAGGAGCACAATATCGAGCACATTGAGGAGCACGGTGAGGAGCACAATGAGAAGCACAATGAGGTGCACAATGAGAAGCACAATGAGGACAATGGCGAGGAGCACAGTGAGGAGCACGGTGAGGAGGAGGGTGAGGAACATGGTGAGGAGCAGAATGAGGAGCACAATGAGGAGCACGGTGAGGAGCACAATGAGGAGCACAGTGAGGAGCACAATGAGGAGCACGGTGAGGAGCACAATGAGGAGCCTAATAAGGAGCATGGTGAAGAGCACAATGAGGAGCACAGTGAGGAGCACAATGAGGGGCACAATGAGGAACACAATGAGGAGCAATATGAGGAGCACAATGAGGAGCACAGTGAGGAGCACAATGAAGGGCACAATGAGGAACACAATGAGGAGCAATATGAGGAGCACAATGAGGAGCACGGTGAGGAGCACGGTGAGGAGCACCATGAGGAGCACAATCAGGAGCACAAAGAGGAGCACAATGATAAGCACAATGAGGAGCACGGTGAGGAGCACGGTGAGGAGCACCATGAGGAGAACAATGAGGCACACCATGAGGAGCACAATGTGGAGCACAATGAGCAGCACAATGTGGAGCACAATGAGGAGCACAATGTGGAGCACAATGAGGAGCACAATGAGGAGCACGGTGTGGAGAAAGGTGAGGTACATGGTGAGGAACACAATGAGGAGCACAATGAGGAGAACAAGGAACAGCACGGTGAGGAGCACAATGAGGAGCACAATGAGGAGCATGGTGAGGAAGACAATGAGAACCACGGTGAGGAGCACAATGAGGAGCGTAATGAGGAGCACGGTGAGGAGCACTGTGAGGAGCACGGTGAGGAGCACAATGAGGAACACAGTGAGGAGCACAATGAGGAGCACAATGAGGAGCACGATGAGGAGCACGGTGAGGAGCACAATGAGAAGCACAATGAGGAGCACGATGAGGAGCATGGTGAGGAGCACAATGAGGAGCAGAGTGAGGAGCATGGTGAGGAGCACAATGAGGAGAACAATGAGGAACACAATGAGGAGGAGAATGAGGAGCACAATGAGGAGCACAACGAGGAGCACGGTGAGGAACACAATGAGGAGCACGGTGAGGAGCACCAAGAGGAGCACAATGAGGAGCACAATGAGGAGCACAATGAGGAGCACAGTGAGGAGCATGGTGAGGAAGACAATGAGAAGCACGGTGAGGAGCACAATGAGGAGCGTAATGAGGAGCACGGTGAGGAACACAATGAGGAGCACGGTGAGGAGCACCAAGAGGAGCACAATGAGGAGCACAATGAGGAGCAATGTGAGGAGCACGGTGAGGAACACAATGAGGAGCACGGTGAGGAGCACAATGAGGAGTACAATGCGAAGGATGGTGAGGAGCACGGTGAGGAGCACAATGAGCGTCAAAATGAGGAGCACGGTGAGGAGCACAATGAGGAGAATGGCGAGGAGCACAATGTGGAGCACAATGAGGAGCACAATGAAGAGCACAATGAAGAGCACAATGAAGAGCACAGTGAGGAGCACAATGAGGAGCACAATGCGAAGCACGGTGAGGAGTAGAGTGAGGAGCACAATGAGGGTCAAAATGAGGAGCATGGTGAGGAGCACAATGAGGACAATGGCGAGGAGCACAATGAGGAGCACAATGAGGAGAAGAATGAGGAACAGGATGAGGAGGACAATGAGGGGCACGTGAGGAACACAATGAGGAGCACAATATCGAGCACATTGAGGAGCACGGTGAGGAGCACAATGAGGAGCACAATGAGCAGCACAATGAGAAGCACAATGAGGTGCACAATGAGAAGCACAATGAGGACAATGGCGAGGAGCACAGTGAGGAGCACGGTGAGGAGGAGGGTGAGGAACATGGTGAGGAGCAGAATGAGGAGCACAATGAGGAGCACGGTGAGGAGCACAATGAGGAGCACAGTGAGGAGCACAATGAGGAGCACGGTGAGGAGCACAATGAGGAGCACAGTGAGGAGCACAATGAGGGGCACAATGAGGAACACAATGAGGAGCAATATGAGGAGCACAATGAGGAGCACAGTGAGGAGCACAATGAAGGGCACAATGAGGAACACAATGAGGAGCAATATGAGGAGCACAATGAGGAGCACGGTGAGGAGCATGGTGAGGAGCACCATGAGGAGAACAATCAGGAGCACAAAGAGGAGCACAATGATAAGCACAATGAGGAGCATGGTGCAGAGCACAATGAGGAGCACAATGAGGAGCACGGTGAGGAGCACCATGAGGAGAACAATGAGGCACACAATGAGGAGCACAATGTGGAGCACAATGAGCAGCACAATGTGGAGCACAATGAGGAGCACAATGAGGAGCACGGTGTGGAGAAAGGTGAGGTACATGGTGAGGAACACAATGAGGAGCACAATGAGGAGAACAAGGAACAGCACGGTGAGGAGCACAATGAGGAGCACAATGAGGAGCATGGTGAGGAAGACAATGAGAACCGCGGTGAGGAGCACAATGAGGAGCGTAATGAGGAGCACGGTGAGGAGCACTGTGAGGAGCACGGTGAGGAGCACAATGAGGAACACAGTGAGGAGCACAATGAGGAGCACAATGAGGAGCACGATGAGGAGCACGGTGAGGAGCACAATGAGAAGCACAATGAGGAGCACGATGAGGAGCATGGTGAGGAGCACAATGAGGAGCAGAGTGAGGAGCATGGTGAGGAGCACAATGAGGAGAACAATGAGGAACACAATGAGGAGGAGAATGAGGAGCACAATGAGGAGCACAATAAGGAGTACGATGAGTAACACAATGAGGAGCACAACGAGGAGCATGGTGAGGAGCACAATGAGGAGCACAATGCGAAGCACAGTGAGGAGCACGGTGAGGAGCACAATGAGGGTCAAAATGAGGAGCACGGTGAGGAGCACAATGAGGAGAATGGCGAGGAGCACAATGAGGAGCACAATGAGGAGCACAATGAAGAGCACAATGAAGAGCACAAAGAGGTGCACAAAGAGGAGAACAATGAGGAGCACAGTGAGGAGCACTGTGAGGAGCACAAGGAGGTGCACAAAGAGGAGTACAATGAGGAGCACAATGAGGAGCACGGGGAGGAGCACAATGATGAGCACAGTGAGGAGCACTGTGAGGAGCACGATGAGGAGCACTGTGAGGAGCACGGTGAGGAGCACAATGAGGAGCACAATGAGGAGCAGAATGAGGAGCACAGTGAGGAGCACAATGAGGAGTACAGTGAGGAGCATGATGAGGAGCACGGTGAGGAGCACAATGAAAAGCACAATAAGGAGCCAAGTGAGCAGCATGGTGAGGAGCACAATGAGGAGAACAATGAGGAACACGATGAGGAGGAGAATGAGGAGCACAATGAGGAGCACAATAAGGAGTATTGTGAGTAAAACAATGAGGAGCACAATGAGGAGCACAGTGAGGAGCACAATGAGGAGTACAATGCGAAGCACGGTGAGGAGTGCGGTGAGGAGCACAATGCGGGTCAAAATGAGGAGCACGGTGAGGAGCACAATGAGGAGAATGGCGAGGAGCACAATGAGGAGCACAATGAGGAGAACAATGAGGAACACGATGAGGAGGACAATGAGGAGCACGTGAGGAACACAATGAGGAGCACAATATCGAGCACATTGAGGAGCACGGTGAGGAGCACAATGAGGAGCACAATGAGGAGCACAATGAGCAACACAATGAGGAGCAGAATGAGGAGCACAATGAGGAGCACAGTGAGGACCACAATGAGGAGTACAATAAGGAGAACGCTGAGGAGCACGGTGAGGAGCACGATGAGAAGCACAATGACGAGCATAATGAGGAGCACGGTGAGGAGCACAATGAGGAGCACAGTGAGGAGAACGGTGAGGAGCACAATGAGGAGCCTAATGAGGAGCACGGTGAAGAGCACAATGAGGAGCACAGTGAGGAGCACGATGAGGAGCATGATGCGGAGCACAATGAGGAGCACAATGAGGAGCACAATGAGGAGCACAATGAGGAGCAGGCTGAGGAGCACAATGAGGAGCACAATGAGGAGCATGGTGCGGAGCACAATGAGGGGCACAGTGAGGAGTACAATGAGGAGCACGGTGAGGAGCACAATGAGGAGCACGGTGAGGAGCACCATGAGGAGAACAATGAGGCACACAATGAGGAGCACAATGAAGAGCACAATGAAGAGCACAATGAAGAGCACAGTGAGGAGCACAAGGAGGTGCACAAAGAGGAGTACAATGAGGAGCACAATGAGGAGCACGGTGAGGAGCACAATGAGGAGCACAGTGAGGAGCACTGTGAGGAGCACGGTGAGGAGCACAATGAGAAGCACAATGAGGTGCACAATGAGGAGCACAGTGAGGAGCACAATGAGGAGCATAATAAGGAGCATGGTGAGGAGCACAATGAGGAGCAGAGTGAGGAGCACAATGAGGAGCATAATAACGAGCATGGTGAGGAGCACAATGAGGAGCAGAGTGAGGAGCATGGTGAGGAGCACAATGAGGAGCACAATAAGGAGCACAATGAGCAGAAAAAGGAACAGTATGGTGAGGAGCACAATGAGGAGCGCAATGAGGAGCACGGTGAGGAGCACCAAGAGGAGCACAATGAGGAGCACAATGAGCAGCACAGTGAGGAGCACGGTGAGGAGCACAATGAGGAGAATGGCGAGGAGCACAATGAAGAGCACAATGAGGAGCACAATGAAGAGCACAATGAAGAGCACAGTGAGGAGCACAAGGAGGTGCACAAAGAGGAACACCATGAGGAGCACAATGAGGAGCACAATGAGGAGCATGGGGAGGAGCACAATGATGAGCACAGTGAGGAGCACTGTGAGGAGCAAGGTGAGGAGCACAATGAGAAGCACAATGAGGTGCACAATGAGGAGCACAATGAGGAGCACAATGAGGAGCACAGTGAGGAGCACAGTGAGGAGCACAATGAGGAGTACAATGAGGAGCACGATGAGGAGCACGGTGATGAGCACAATGAGAAGCACAATGAGGAGCACAATGAGGAGCACAGTAAGGAGCACAATGAGGTGCCGAGTGAGGAGCATGTTGAGGAGCACAATGAGGAGAACAATGAGGAACACGATGAGGAGGAGAATGAGGAGCACAATGAGGAGCACAATAAGGAGTACGATGAGTAAAACAATGAGGAGCACAATGAGGAGCTCGGTGAGGAGCACAATGAGGAGTACAATGCGAAGCACGGTGAGGAGTACAGTGAGGAGCACAATGAGGAGGCGAGTGAGGAGCATGGTGAGGAGCACAATGAGGAGAACAATGAGGAATACGATGAGGAGGAGAATGAGGAGCACAATGAGGAGCACAATGAGGAGCACAATGAGGAGCACGATGAGGAGCACAATGAGAGCACAATGAGGAGCATGGTGAGGAACACAATGAGGAACACGGTGAGGAGCAGAATGAGGAGCACAATAAGGAGCACAATATCGAGCACATTGAGGAGCACGGTGAGGAGCACAATGAGGAGCACAATGAGGAGCACAATGAGGAGCACAATGAGGTGCACAATGAGGAGCACAATGAGGAGCATGGTGAGGAAAACAATGAGGAACACGGTGAGGAGCACAATGAGGAGCACAATGAGGAGCACAATGAGGAGCATGGTGAGGAGCACGGTGAGGAGCACATTGAGGAGCACAATGAGGAGAACAAGGAACAGCACGGTGAGGAGCACAATAAGGAGCACAATGAGGAGCATGGTGAGGAAGACAATGAGAAGCACGGTGAGGAGCACAATGAAGAGTGTAATGAGGAGCACGGTGAGGAACACAATGAGGAGCACGGTGAGGAGCACCAAGAGGAGCACAATGAGGAGCACAATGAGGAGCACAGTGAGGAGCACAATGAGGAGCACAATGAGGAGCACAATGAGGAGCACGGTGAGGAGCACGGTGAGGAGCACATTGAGGAGCACAATGAGGAGAACAAGGAACAGCACGGTGAGGAGCACAATAAGGAGCACAATGAGGAGCACAATGAGGAGCACAATGAGGAGCACAATGAGGAGCACGGTGAGGAGCACGGTGAGGAGCACATTGAGGAGCACAATGAGGAGAACAAGGAACAGCACGGTGAGGAGCACAATAAGGAGCACAATGAGGAGCATGGTGAGGAAGACAATGAGAAGCACGGTGAGGAGCACAATGAGGAGCACAATGAGGAGCAATGTGAGGAGCACGGTGAGGAACACAATGAGGAGCACGGTGAGGAGCACAATGAGGAGTACAATGCGAAGGATGGTGAGGAGCACGGTGAGGAGCACAATGAGCGTCAAAATGAGGAGCACGGTGAGGAGCACAATGAGGAGAATGGCGAGGAGCACAATGTGGAGCACAATGAAGAGCACAATGAGGGGCACGGGGTGGAGCACAATGAGGTGCACAATGAGGAGCACAGTGAGGAGCACAATGAGGAGCACAGTGAGGAGCACAATGAGGAGCACAATGAGGAGCACGATGAGGAGCACGGTGAGGAGCACAATGAGAAGCACAATGAGGAGCATAATGAGGAGCATGGTGAGGAGCACAATGAGGAGCAGAGTGAGGAGCATGGTGTGGAGCACAATGAGAGAACAATGAGGAACACGATGAGGAGGAGAATGAGCAGCACAATGAGGAGCACAATAAGGAGAATGGCGAGGAGCACAATGTGGAGCACAATGAGGAGCACAATGAAGAGCACAGTGAGGAGCACAATGAGGAGCACAATGAGGAGCACGGTGAGGAGCACAATGAGGAGTACAATGCGAAGCACGGTGAGGAGTAGAGTGAGGAGCACAATGAGGGTCAAAATGAGGAGCATGGTGAGGAGCACAATGAGGACAATGGCGAGGAGCACAATGAGGAGCACAATGAGGAGAAGAATGAGGAACAGGATGAGGAGGACAATGAGGGGCACGTGAGGAACACAATGAGGAGCACAATATCGAGCACATTGAGGAGCACGGTGAGGAGCACAATGAGGAGCACAATGAGCAGCACAATGAGAAGCACAATGAGGTGCACAATGAGAAGCACAATGAGGAGCACAATGAGGAGCATGGTGAGGAGCACAATGAGGAGCATAATGAGGAGCACAATGAGGAACACAATGAGGAACACGGCGAGGAGCACGGTGAGGAGCACGGTGAGGAGGAGGGTGAGGAACATGGTGAGGAGCAGAATGAGGAGCACAATGAGGAGCACGGTGAGGAGCACAATGAAGAGCACAGTGAGCTGAACGGTGAGGAGCACAATGAGGAGCCTAATGAGGAGCACGGTGAAGAGCACAATGAGGAGCACGGTGAGGAGCACAATGAGGAGCCTAATAAGGAGCACGGTGAAGAGCACAATGAGGAGCACAGTGAGGAGCACAATGAGGGGCACAATGAGGAACACAATGAGGAGCAATATGAGGAGCACAATGAGGAGCACAGTGAGGAGCACAATGAGGGGCACAATGAGGAACACAATGAGGAGCAATATGAGGAGCACAATGAGGAGCACGGTGAGGAGCATGGTGAGGAGCACCATGAGGAGAACAATCAGGAGCACAAAGAGGAGCACAATGATAAGCACAATGAGGAGCATGGTGCAGAGCACAATGAGGAGCACAATGAGGAGCACGGTGAGGAGCACAATGAGGAGCACAATGAGGAGCACGGTGAGGAGCACCATGAGGAGAACAATGAGGCACACAATGAGGAGCACAATGTGGAGCACAATGAGCAGCACAATGTGGAGCACAATGAGGAGCACAATGAGGAGCACGGTGTGGAGAAAGGTGAGGTACATGGTGAGGAGCACAATGAGGAGCACAATGAGGAGAACAAGGAACAGCACGGTGAGGAGCACAATGAGGAGCACAATGAGGAGCATGGTGAGGAAGACAATGAGAACCGCGGTGAGGAGCACAATGAGGAGCGTAATGAGGAGCACGGTGAGGAGCACGGTGAGGAGCACAATGAGGAACACAGTGAGGAACACAATGAGGAGCACAATGAGGAGCACGATGAGGAGCACGGTGAGGAGCACAATGAGAAGCACAATGAGGAGCATAATGAGGAGCATGGTGAGGAGCACAATGAGGAGCAGAGTGAGGAGCATGGTGAGGAGCACAATGAGGAGAACAATGAGGAACACAATGAGGAGGAGAATGAGGAGCACAATGAGGAGCACAATAAGGAGTACGATGAGTAACACAATGAGGAGCACAATGAGGAGCACGGTGAGGAGCACAATGAGGAGCACAATGCGAAGCACAGTGAGGAGCATGGTGAGGAGCACAATGAGGGTCAAAATGAGGAGCACGGTGAGGAGCACAATGAGGAGAATGGCGAGGAGCACAATGAGGAGCACAATGAGGATCACAATGAAGAGCACAATGAAGAGCACAATGAAGAGCACAGTGAGGAGCACAAAGAGGTGCACAAAGAGGAGAACAATGAGGAGCACAATGAGGAGCACGGGGAAAAGCAGAATGAGGAGCACAGTGAGGAGCACTGTGAGGAGCACAAGGAGGTGCACAAAGAGGAGTACAATGAGGAGCACAATGAGGAGCACGGGGAGGAGCACAATGATGAGCACAGTGAGGAGCACTGTGAGGAGCACGGTGAGGAGCACTGTGAGGAGCACGGTGAGGAGCACAATGAGGAGCACAATGAGGAGCAGAATGAGGAGCACAGTGAGGAGCACAATGAGGAGTACAATGAGGAGCATGATGAGGAGCACGTTGAGGAGCACAATGAGAAGCACAATAAGGAGTATTGTGAGTAAAACAATGAGGAGCACAATGAGGAGCACAGTGAGGAGCACAATGAGGAGTACAATGCGAAGCACGGTGAGGAGCACAGTGAGGAGCACGATGAGGAGCACGGTGAAGAGCACAATGAGGAGCATGGTGAAGAGCACAATGAAGAGCATGTTGAGGAACACGTTGAGGAGCACGAGGAGGAGCACAATGAGCAGCACAATGAGGAGCACAATGAGGAGCACAATGAGGAGTACGGTGAGGAGCACGGTGAGGCGACAATGAGGAGCATGGTGAGCAGCACAGTGAGGAGCACAATGAAGAGCTCAATAAGGAGCACGGTGAGGAGCACACATGAGGAGCACAATGAGGAGCACAATGAGGAACACGTTGAGGAGGAGAATGAGGAGCACAATGAGGAGCACAATAAGGAGTAACGTGAGTAAAACAATGAGGAGCACAATGAGGAGTACGGTGAGGAGCACAATGAGGGTCAAAATGAGGAGTACGGTGAGGAGCACAATGAGGAGAACAATGAGGAGAACAATGAGGAACACGATGAGGAGGACAATGAGGTGCACGTGAGGAACACAATGAGGAGCACAATAACGAGCACATTGAGGAGCACGGTGAGGAGCACAATGAGGAGCACAATGAGGAGCACAATGAGGAGCACAATGAGCAGCACAATGAGAAGCACAATGAGGTGCACAATGAGGAGCACAATGAAGAGCACGGTGAGGAGCACAATGAGGAGCATAATGAGGAGCACAATGAGGAGCACAATGGGGAGCATTTTGAGGAACACAATGAGGAACACGGTGAGGAGCACAGTGAGGAGCACAATGAGGAGTACAATGAGGAGCACGCTAAGGAGCATGGTGAGGAGCACGATGAGAAGCACAATGACGAGCATAATGAGGAGCAAGGTGAGGAGTACAGTGAGGAGCACAGTGAGGAGCACAATGAGGAGCACGGTGAGGAGCACAATGAGTAGCCTAATAAAGAGCACGGTGAAGAGCACAATGAGGAGCACAGTGAGGAGCACAATGAGGGGCACAATGAGGAGCACAATGAGGAGCAATATGAGGAGCACAATGAGGAGCACAATGAGGAGCATGGTGAGGAGCACAATGAGGAGCACAATGAGGAGCACGGTGAGGAGCATGGTGAGGAGCACCATGAGGAGAACAATGAGGAGCACAAAGAGGAGCACAATGACAAGCACAATGAGGAGCAAGGTGAGGAGCACGATGTGGAGCACAGTGAGGAGCACGATGAGGAGCAATATGAGGAGCACAATGAGGAACACAATGAGTAGCATGGTGAGGAGCACAATGAGGAGCACAATGAGGAGCACGGTGAGGAGCACCATGAGGAGAACAAAGAGGCACACAATGAGGAGCACAATGTGGAGCACAATGAGGAGCACAATGTGGAGCACAATGAGGAGCACAATGAGGAGCACAGTGAGGAGCACAGTGAGGAGGAAGGTGAGGAACATGGTGAGGAGCACAATGAGGAGCACAATGAGGAGCATAGTGAGGAGCACAATGAGGAGCACAATGAGGAGCACAAGGAGGAGCAGAGTGAGGAGCACGGTGAGGAGCACAATGAGGAGAACAATGAGGAACACGATGAGGAGGACAATGAGGAGCACAATGAGGAGCACAATGAGGAGTACAATGACGAGCACAATGAGGAGCACGCTGAGGAGCACAATGAGGAGCAGAGTGAGGAGCATGGTGAGGAGCACAATGAGGAGAACAATGAGGAACACGATGAGGAGGACAATGAGGAGCACAATGAGGAGCACAATAAGGAGTACGGTGAGTAACACAATGAGGGGCACAATAAGGAGCACGGTGAGGAGCACAATGAGGAGCACAATGAGGAGCACAATGAGGAGCTGGGTGAGGAGCACAATGAGGAGCACAATGAGGAGCACAGTTAGGAGCAAAGTGAGAGCACAGTGAGGAGCACAGTGAAGAACACAATGAGGAGCACAATGAGGATCACGGTGAGGAGCACAATGAGGAGCACGTTGAGAAGCACAATGTGGAGCACGGTGAGGAGCAAAATGAGGAGCACAGTGAGGAGCACAATGAGGAGCACGGTGAGGAGCACGGTGAGGAGCACAATGAGGAGCACAGTGAGGAGCACAATGAGGAGCACAATGAGGAGCACAATAAGGAACACAATGAGGACCACCATGAGGAGCACAGTGAGGAGCACTGTGAGGAGCACGATGAGGAGCACGGTGAAGAGCACAATGAGGAGCATGGTGAAGAGCACAAAGAAGAGCATGGTGAGGAACACGTTGAGGAGTACGCGGAGGAGCACAATGAGCAGCACAATGAGGAACACAATGAGGAGCACAATGAGGAGCACAATGAGGAGCATGGTGAGGAGCACGGTGAGGAGACAATGAGGAGCACGGTGAGGAGCACACATGAGGAGCACAATGAGGAGCACAATGAGCCGTACGGTGAGGAGCACAATGAGGAGCACAATGAGGAGCACGGTGTGGAGCACAATGAGGAGCACAACGAGGAGTATGCTGAGGAGCACAATGAGTAGCACGGTGAGGAGCCAAATGAGGAGCACAATGAGGAGCACAATGAGGAGAACAAGGAACAGCACGGTGAGGAGCACAATAAGGAGCACAATGAGGAGCACGGTGAGGAACACAATGAGGAGCACGGTGAGGAGCAGAATGAGGAGCAATGTGAGGAGCACGGTGAGGAACACAATGAGGAGCATGGTGAGGAGCACAATGAGGAGCACAATGCGAAGGATGGTGAGGAGCACGGTGAGGAGCACAATGAGGGTCAAAATGAGGAGCACGGTGAGGAGCACAATGAGGAGAATGACGAGGAGCACAATGAGGAGCACAATGAGGAGCACAATGAAGAGCACAGTGAAGAGCACAATGAGGAGCACAATGAGGAGCACGGTGAGGAGCACGGTGAGGAGACAATGAGGAGCATGATGAGGAGCACAGTGAGGAACACAATGAAGAGGTCAATAAGGAGCACGGTGATGAGCACAATGAGCCGTACGGTGAGGAGCACAATGAGGAGCACAATGAGTAGCACGGTGAGGAGCCAAATGAGGAGCACAATGAGGATCATGGTGAGGAGCACAATGAGGAGTACAATGAGGAGCACGGTGAGGAGCACAATGAGGAGCACAGTGAGGAGCATAATGAGGAGCACAATGAGGAGCACAGTGAGGAGCAAAATGAGCAGCACAATGAGGAGCACGGTGAGGAGCACGGTGAGGAGCAAAATGAGGAGCACAATACGGAGCACAATGAGGAGCATAATGAGGAGCACCATGAGGAGCACAGTGAGGAGCACAGTGAGGAGCATGATGAGGAGCAAGGTGAGGAGTACGGTGAGGAGCACCATGAGGAGCACAATGAGGAGGAAGGTGAGGAGCACAATGAGGAGCACAATGAGGAGCATGGTGAGGAGCACGGTGAGGAGCACAATGAGGAGCACAATGAGGAGCACAATGAGGAGCACAATGAGTAGCACGGTGAGGAGCTCAATGAGGAGCACAATGAGGAGCACAATGAGGAGCACAATGAGTAGCACGGTGAGGAGCTCAATGAGGAGCACAATGAGGGGCACAATGAGGAGCGGAGTGAGGGTTACAGTGAGTAGCACAATGAGGAGCACGGTGAAGAGCACAATGAAGAGCATGGTGAGGAACACGTTGAGGAGCACGAGGAGGAGCACAATGAGCAGCACAATGAGGAGCACAATGAGGAGCACAATGAGGAGCACAAAGAGGAGCAAAATGAGGAGCACGGTGAGGAGCACAATGAGGAGCACAATGAGGAGCACGGTGTGGAGCACAATGAGGAGCACAATGAGGAGCACAGTGAGGAGCACAATGAGGAGCACAGTGAGGAGCACGGTGTGGAGCACAATGAGGAGCACGGTGAGGAGCACAATGAGGAGCACAATGAGGAGCACAGTGAGGAGCAAAATGAGCAGCACAATGAGGAGCACGGTGAGGAGCACTGTGAGGCACACAATGAGAAGCACGGTGAGGAGCACAATGAGGAGCACGCTGAGGAGCACGGTGAGGAGCACAACGAGGAGCACAATAAGGAACACAATGAGGAGCACAATGAGGAGCACGGTGAGGAGCACGGTGAGGAGCACGGAGAGGAGCACGGTGAGGAGCACAATGAGGCGCACAATGAAGAGCACAGTGAGGAGCACAATGAGGAGCACAATGAGGGGCACAATGAGGAGCGGAGTGAGGGTCACAGTGAGTAGCACAATGAGGAGCACGGTGAAGAGCACAATGAGGAGCATGGTGAAGAGCACAATGAAGAGCATGGTGAGGAACACGTTGAGGAGCACGAGGAGGAGCACAATGAGCAGCACAATGAGGAGCACAATGAGGAGCAAAATGAGGAGCACAATGAGCCGTACGGTGAGGCGAACAATGAGGAGCACAGTGAGGAGCACAATGAAGAGCACAATGAGGAGCACAATGAGGAGCAAAATGAGGAGCACAATGAGCCATACGGTGAGGCGAACAATGAGGAGCACAATGAGGAGCACGGTGTGGAGCACAATGAGGAGCACAACGAGGAGTATGTTGAGGAGCACAATGAGGAGCACGGTGAGGAGCAAAATGAGGAGCACGGTGAGGAGCACAATGAGGAGCACAATGAGGATCATGGTGAGGAGCACTATGAGGCACACAATGAGGAGCACGGTGAGGAGCACAATGAGGAGCACGGTGAGGAGCAAAATGAGCAGCACAATGAGGAGCACAATGAGGAGCACGGTGAGGAGCACAATGAAGAGCATGATGAGGAGCAAGGTGAGGAGTACAATGAGGTGCACAATGAGGAGCAAGGTGAGGAACACGTTGAGGAACAGAATGAGGAGCACGTTGAGAAGCACAATGAGGAGCACGGTGAGGAGCACAACGAGGAGCACGGTGAGGAGCACAATGAGGAGCACAGTGAGGAGCACAATGAAGAGCTCAATGAGGAGCACAATGAGGAGCATGGTGAGGAGCACAATGAGGAGCACAATGAGGATCACAGTGAGGAGCACTATGAGGAGCACAATGAGGAGCACAATGAGGAGCAATGTGAGTAGCACGGTGAGGAACACAATGAGGAGCACAATGAGGAGCTGGGTGAGGAGCACAATGAGGAGCACAATGAGGAGCACGGTTAGGAGCAAAGTGAGAGCACGGTGAGGAGCACAGTGAGGAGCACGATGACGAGCACGGTGAAGAGCACAATGAGGAGCACAATGAGGAGCACAATGAGGAGCACAATGAGGAGCACAATGAGGAGCACGGTGAGGAGCACGGTGAGGAGACAATGAGGAGCATGGTGAGGAGCACAGTGAGGAGCACAATGAAGAGCTCAATAAGGAGCACGGTGAGGAGCACACATGAGGAGCACAATGAGGAGCACAATGAGGAGCACGGTGTGGAGCACAATGAGGAGCACAACGAGGAGTATGCTGAGGAGTACAATGAGGAGCACGGTGAGGAGCAAAATGAGGAGCACAATGAGGAGCACAATGAGGATCATAGTGAGGAGCACAATGAGGAGTACAATGAGGAGCACGGTGAGGAGCACAATGAGGAGCACAGTGAGGAGCACGGTGAGGAGCATAATGAGGAGCACAATGAGGAGCACAGAGAGGAGCAAAATGAGCAGCACAATGAGGAGCACGGTGAGGAGCACGGAGAGGAGCATGGAGAGGAGCACAATGAGGAGCTCATTGAGGAGCACAATGAGCAGCATAATGAGGAGCACAATAAGGAGCATAATGAGGAGCACAGTGAGGAGCACAATGAGGAGCAGGGTGAGGAGCACAATGAGGAGCACCATGAGGAGCACAGTGAAGAGCACAGTGAGGAGCATGATGAGGAGCAAGGTGAGGAGTACGGTGTGGAGCACCATGAGGAGCACAATGAGGAGGAAGGTGAGGAGCACAATGAGGAGCACAATGAGGAGCATGGTGAGGAGCACGGTGAGGAGGACAATGAGGAGCACGGTGAGGAGCACAATGAGGAGCACGGTGAGGAGCATGGTGAGGAACACAATGAGGAGCACAATGAGGAACCCGATGAGGAGGACAATGATGAGCACAATGAGGAGCACAATGAGGAGCACAGTGAGGAGCACAATGAGGAGCACAATGAGGAGCACAATGAGGAGCATGGTGAGGAGCACAATGTGGAGCACAATGAGGAGCACAGTGAGGAGCAAAATGAGCAGCACAATGAGGAGCACGGTGAGGAGCACGGAGAGGAGAAAAATGAGAGCACGTTGAGGAGCACTGTGAAGAACACAATGAGGAGCACATTGAGGAGCACAATGTGGAGCACTTTGAGGAGCACAATGAGGAGCACAATGAGGTGCACAATGAGGAGCACAATAAGGTGCACAATGAGGAGCACAATGTGGAGCACGGAGGGAGCACAATGAGGAGCAGAATGAGGTGCACGGTGAGGAGCAGAGTGAAGAACAAAATGAGGAGCACAATGTGGAACACGATTAGGAGCACAATGAGGAGCAAGGTGAGGGGCAAGGAGAGGAGCAGAATGAGGAGCACGGTGAGGAACACGTTGAGGAACAGAATGAGGAGCACGTTGAGAAGCACAATGAGGAGCACAATGAGGAGCACAATGAGGAGCACGGTGAGGAGCACAATGAGCAGCACAATGAGGATCAAAATGAATAGCACGGTGAGGAGCATAATGAGGAGCACTATGAGGAGCGCAATGTGGAGCTCGGTGATGAGCACAATGAGAAGCACAATGAGGTGCAAAATGAAGAGCACAATGAGGAGCACAGTGAGGAGCACAATGAGGAGCGGAGTGAAAGCACCATGAGGAGCACAATGAGGAGCAAGGTGAGGAGAACAATGAAGAGCACAATGAGGAGCACAATGAGGAGCACAATGAGGAGCACAATGAGGAGCAAGGTGAGGAGCACAATGAAGAGCACAATGAGGAGCACAATAAGGAGCACACTGAGGAGCACGGTGAGGAGCACAATGAGGACCACAATGAGGAGCACAATGAGGAGCACGGTGAGGAGCACAATGAGGAGCAAAATGAGGAGCACAATGAGGAGCACGGTGAGGAGCACAATGAGGAGAATGGCGAGGAGCACAATGAGGAGCACAATGAGGAGCACAATGAAGAGCACAATGAAGTGCACAATGAAGAGCGCAGTGAGGAGCACAAGGAGGTGCACAAAGAGGAGTACAATGAGGAGCACAACGAGGAGCACGTTGAGAAGCAAAATGAGGAGCAAAGTGAGGAGCACAATGAGGAGCACAATGAGGATCACGGTGAGGAGCACAATGAGGAGCACAATGAGGAGCACGATGAGCAGCACAATGAGGAGCACAGTGAGGAGCACAATGAGGAGCATGGAGAGGAGCACAATGAGGAGCACAATGAGGAGCACAATGAGGAGCACAATAAGGAACACAATGAGGAGCACCATGAGGAGCACAGTGAGGAGCACAGTGAGGAGCACGATGAGGAGCATGGTGAAGAACACAATGAGGAGCATGGTGAAGAGCAGAATGAAGAGCATGGTGAGGAAAACGTTGAGGAGCACGAGGAGGAGCACAATGAGCAGCACAATGAGGAGCATGGTGAGGAGCATGGTGAGGAGCACAACGAGGAGCACAATAAGGAACACGATGAGGAGCATAATGAAGAGCAAGGTGAGGAGCACGGTGAGGAGTACAATGAAGAGCATGATGAGGAGCAATGTGAGGAGTACAATGAGGTGCACAATGGGGAGCACGGTGAGGAGCACAATGAGGAGCACGGTGAGGAGCACAATGAGGAGCACGGTGAGGAACACAATGAGGAGCACAGTGAGGAGCACAATGAGGAGCACAGTGAGGAGCATGGTGAGGAGTACAATGAGGAGCACAATGAGGAACCCGATGAGGAGGACAATGATGAGCACAATGAGGAGCACAATGAGGAGCACAATGAGGAGCACGGTGAGGAGAAAATTGAGGAAGACAATGAGGAGCACGGTGACGAGCACAATGAGGGGCACAATGAGGAGCACGGTGAGGAGAAAAATGAGAGCACGTTGAGGAGCACTGTGAAGAACACAATGAGGAGCACATTGAGGAGCACAATGAGGAGCACAATGAGGTGCACAATGAGGAGCACAATAAGGTGCACAATGAGGAGCACAATGTGGAGCACGGAGGGAGCGCAATGAGGAGCAGAATGAGGAGTACAGTGAGGAGCACCATGAGGAGCACAATGATGAGCACAATGAGGTGCACGGTGAGGAGCACAGTGAAGAACACAATGAGGAGCACAATGTGGAACATGGTTAGGAGCACAATGAGGAGCAAGGTGAGGGGCAAGGAGAGGAGCAGAATGAGGAGCACGGTGAGGAACACGTTGAGGAACAGAATGAGGAGCACGTTGAGAAGCACAATGAGGAGCACGGTGAGGAGCACAATGAGGAGCACGGTGAGGAGCACAATGAGGAGCACGGTGAGGAACATAATGAGGAGCACGTTGAAGAGCACAATGAGGAGCACGGTGAGGAGCACAATGGGGAGCACAATGAGGAGCACAGTGAGGAGCACAATGAAGAGCTCAATGAGGATCACAGTGAGGAGCACTATGAGGAGCACAGTGAGGAGCACAATGAAGAGCTCAATGAGGATCACGGTGAGGAGCACTATGAGGAACACAATGAGGAGCAAAACGAGGAGCACAATGCGAAGCACGGTGAGGAGCACGGTGAGGAGCACAATGAGGGTCAAAATGAGGAGCACGGTGAGGGGCACAATGAGGAGCACAGTGAGGAGCATGGTGAGGAGCACAATGAGGAGCACAATGAGGAACACAATGAGGAACACGGTGAGGAGCACAATGAGGAGCACGGTGAGGAGCACATTGAGAAGCACAATGAGGTGCACAATGAGGAGCACAGTGAGGAGCACAATGAGGAGCACAGTGGGGAGCACAATGAGGAGTACAATGAGGAGCACGATGAGGAGCATGGTGAGGATCACAATGAGGAGCACAACGAGGAGAACAAGGAAGAGCATGGTGAGGAGCACAATGAGGAGCACAATGAGGAGCATGGTGAGGAAGACAATAAAAAGCATGGTGAGGAGCACAATGAGGAGCGCAATGACGAGCACGCTGAGGAACACAATGGGAAGCACGGTGAGGAGCACCAAGAGGAGCACAATGAGGAGCACAATGCGAAGGACGGTGAGGAGCATGGTGAGGAGCACAATGAGGGTCAAAATGAGGAGCACAGTGAGGATCACAATGAGGAGAATGGCGAGGAGCACAATGAGGAGCACAATGAGGAGCACAATGAAGAGCACATTGTAGATCACAATGAAGAGCACAGTGAGGAGCACAAGGAGTTGCACAAAGAGGAGCACAGTGAGGAGCACAATGAGGAGCACGATGAGGAGCACGGTGAGAAGCACAATGAGAAGCACAATGAGGAGCATAATGAGGAGCAAGGTGAGGAGCACAATGAGGAGCACAATGAGGAACCCGATGAGGAGGACAATGATGAGCACAATGAGGAGCACAATGAGGATTACGGTGAGGAGCACAATGAGGAGCACAATGAGGAGCATGGTGAGGAGCACAATGAGGAGCACAATGAGGAGCACCGTGAGGAGCACGGAGAGGAGCAAGGAGAGGTGCACAATGAGGAGCTCATTGAACAGCATGGTGAGGAGCACAATGAGGAGCACAATAAGGAACACAATGAGGAGCATAATGAGGAGCACCATGAGGAGGAAGGTGAGGAGCACAATGAGGAGCACAATGAGGAGCATGGTGAGGAGCACGGTGAGGAGCACAATGAGGAGCACAATGAGGAGCACAATGAGGAGCACAATGAGTAGCACGGTGAGGAGCACATAGAGGAGCACGGTGAGGAGCACAATGAGGAGCACGGTGAGGAGCACAGTGAGGAGCACAATGAGGGGCACAATGAGGAGCGGAGTGAGGGTCACAGTGAGTAGCACAATGAGGAGCACGGTGAAGAGCACAATGAGGAGCATGGTGAAGAGCACAATGAAGAGCATGGTGAGGAACACGTTGAGGAGCACGAGGTGGAGCAGCAAATGAGGAGCACAATGAGGAGCACAATGAGGAGCACAATGAGGAGCACAATGAGCCGTACGGTGACGTGAACAATGAGGAGCACAATGAGGAGCACGGTGTGGAGCACAATGAGGAGCACAACGAGGAGTATGTTGAGGAGCACAATGAGGAGCACGGTGAGGAGCAAAATGAGGAGCACGGTGAGGAGCACAATGAGGAGCACAATGAGGATCATGGTGAGGAGCACTATGAGGAGCACGGTGAGGAGCACAATGAGGAGCACAGTGAGGAGCAAAATGAGCAGCACAATGAGGAGCAAGGTGAGGAGCACGGTGAGGAGCACAATGAAGAGCATGATGAGGAGCAAGGTGAGGAGTACAATGAGGTGCACAATGAGGAGCAAGGTGAGGAGCACAATGAGGAGCACGGTGAGGAGCACAATGAGGAGCAAGGTGAGGAGCACAATGAGGAGCACTGTGAGGAACACAATGAGGAGCACAGTGAGGAGCACAATGAGGAGCACAGTGAGGAGCATGGTGAGGAGTACAATGAGGAGCACAATGAGGAACCCGATGAGGAGGACAATGATGAGCACAATGAGGAGCACAATGAGGATTACGGTGAGGAGCACAATGAGGAGCACAATGAGGAGCATGGTGAGGAGCACAATGAGGAGCACAATGAGGAGCACAATGACCCATATGGTGAGGAGAACAATGAGAGCACGTTGAGGAGCACTGTGAAGAACACAATGAGGAGCACATTGAGGAGCACAATGTAGAGCACGTTGAGGAGCACAATGAGGAGCACAATGAGGTGCACAATGAGGAGCACAATAAGGTGCACAATGAGGAGCACAATGTGGAGCACGGAGGGAGCACAATGAGGAGCAGAATGAGGAGTACATTGAGGAGCACCATGAGGAGCACAATGACGAGCACAATGAGGTGCACGGTGAGGAGCACAGTGAAGAACACATTGAGGAGCACAATGTGGAACACGATTAGGAGCACAATGAGGAGCAAGGTGAGGGGCAAGGAGAGGAGCAGAAGGAGGAGCACGTTGAGAAGCACAATGAGGAGCACGGTGAGGAGCACAATGAGGAGCATGGTGAGGAGCACAATGAGGAGCACGGTGAGGAACATAATGAGGAGCACGTTGAGGAGCACAATGAGGAGCACGGTGAGGAGCAATGTGAGTAGCACGGTGAGGAACACAATGAGGAGCACGGTGAGGAGCACAATGCGAAGCACGGTGAGGAGCATGGTGAGGAGCACAATGAGGGTCAAAATGAGGAGCACGGTGAGGAGCACAATGAGGAGCACAATGAGTTGCAAGGGGAGGAGCACAATGAGGAGCGCAGTGAGGAACACTGTGAGGAGCACGGTGAGGAGCACTATGTGAAGCACAAGGAGGTGCACAATGAGGAGCACAATGAGGGGCACAATGTGGAGCACAGTGAGGAGCAAAATGAGGAGCACAATGAGGAGCACAATGAGGAGCATGGTGAGGAGCACAATGAGGAGCACAATGAGGAGCATGGTGCGGAGCACAATGACGAGCACAATGAGGAGCACAATGAGGAGCACAATGAGGAGCACAATGTGGAGCACAATGAGGAGCACAATGTGGAGCACAATGAGGAGCACAATGAGGAGCACAGTGAGGAGCACAATGAGGAGCAGAGTGAGGAGCATGGTGAGGAGCAGAGTGAGGAGCATGGTGAGGAGCACAATGAGGAGAACAATGAGAGGACAATGAGGAGCAGAGTGAGGAGCATGGTGAGGAGCAGAGTGAGGAGCATGGTGAGGAGCACAATGAGGAGAACAATGAGAGGACAATGAGGAGCAGAGTGAGGAGCATGGTGAGGAGCAGAGTGAGGAGCATGGTGAGGAGCACAATGAGGAGAACAATGAGGAACACGATGAGGAGGACAATGAGGAGCACAATGAGGAGCACAATGAGGAGGACAATGACGAGCACAATGAGGAGCACGCTGAGGAGCACAATGAGGAGCAGAGTGAGGAGCATGGTGAGGAGCACAATGAGGAGAACAATGAGGAACACGATGAGGAGGACAATGAGGAGCACAATGAGGAGCACAATAAGGAGTACGGTGAGTAACACAATGAGGGGCACAATGAGGAGCACGGTGAGGAGCACAATGAGGAGCACAATGAGGAGCACAATGAGGAGCACAGTGAGGAGCACGATGACAAGCACGGTGAAGAGCACAATGAGGAGCATGGTGAAGAGCACAATGAAGAGCATGGTGAGGAACACATTGAAGAGCACGAGGAGGAGCACAATGAGCAGCACAATGAGGAGCACAATGAGGAGCACAATGAGGAGCACAATGAGGAGCACGGTGAGGAGCACGGTGAGGAGACAATGAGGAGCATGGTGAGGAGCACAGTGAGGAAAACAATGAAGAGCTCAATAAGGAGCACGGTGAGGAGCACACATGAGGAGCACAATGAGCCATACGGTGAGGAGCACAATGAGGAGCACAATGAGGAGCACGGTGTGGAGCACAATGAGGAGCACAACGAGGAGTATGCTGAGGAGTACAATGAGGAGCATGGTGAGGAGCAAAATGAGGAGCACAATGAGGATCATGGTGAGGAGCTCAATGAGGAGTACAATGAGGAGCACGGTGAGGAGCACAATGAGGAGCACAGTGAGGAGCATAATGAGGAGCACAATGAGCAGCACAATGAGGAGCACAATAAGGAATACAATGAGGAGCATAATGAGGAGCACAGTGAGGAGCATGATGAGGAGGAAGGTGAGGAGCACAATGAGGAGCACAGTGAGGAGCACAGTGAGGAGCACAATGAGGAGCATGGTGAGGAGCACGGTGAGGAGGACAATGAGGAGCACGGTGAGGAGCACAATGAGGAGCACGGTGAGGAGCACAATGAGGAGCACGGTGAGGAACACAATGAGGAGCACAGTGAGGAGCACAATGAGGAGCACAGTGAGGAGCATGGTGAGGAGTACAATGAGGAGCACAATGAGGAACCCGATGAGGAGGACAATGATGAGCACAATGAGGAGCACAATGAGGATTACGGTGAGGAGCACAATGAGGAGCACAATGAGGAGCACAATGAGGAGCACGGTGAGGAGAAAAATGAGGAGCATAATGAGGAGCAAAATGAGCAGCACAATGAGGAGCACGGTGAGGAGCACGGAGAGGAGCACAATGAGGAGCACAGTGCGGAGCACAATGAGGAGCACCATGAGGAGCACAATGACGAGCACAATGAGGTGCACGGTGAGGAGCACAGTGAAGAACAAAATGAGGAGCACAATGTGGAACATGGTTAGGAGCAGAATGAGGAGCACGGTGAGGAACACGTTGAGGAACAGAAAGAGGAGCACGTTGAGAAGCACAATGAGGAGCACGGTGAGGAGCACAATGAGGAGCACGGTGAGGAGCACAATGGGGAGCACAATGAGGAGCACAGTGAGGAGCACAATGAAGAGCTCAATGAGGAGCACAATGAGGAGCACGGTGAGGAGCACAATGAGGAGCACAATGAGGATCACGGTGAGGAGCACTATGAGGAGCACAATGAGGAGCACAATGAGGAGCAATGTGAGTAGCACGGTGAGGAACACAATGAGGAGCACGGTGACGAGCACAATGCGAAGCACGGTGAGGAGCACGGTGAGGAGCACAATGAGGGTCAAAATGAGGAGCACAATGAGTTGCACGGGGAGGAGCACAATGAGGAGCACAGTGAGGAACACTGTGAGGAGCACGGTGAGGAGCACTATGGGAAGCACAAGGAGGTGCACAATGAGGAGCATAATGAGGAGCACAATGAGGAGCACAATGAAGAGCACAGCGAGGAACACAATGAGGTGCACAATGAGGAGCACAATGAGGAGCACAGAGAATAGCACAATGAGCAGCACAATGAGGAGCACAATGAATAGTACGGTGAGGAGCATAATGAGGAGCACTATGAGGAGCACAATGAAGAGCACAGTGAGGAGCACAATGAGGAGCACAATGAGGAGCACAATGAGGAGCACAATGAGGAGCACAATGAGGTGCAAAATGAGGAGCACATTGAGGAGCACAGTGAGGAGCACAATGAGGAGCACAGTGATGAGCACAATGAGGAGCGGAGTGAAAGCACCATGAGGAGCACAATGAGGAGCAAGGTGAGGAGCACAATGAAGAGCACAATGAGGAGCACAATAAGGAGCACATTGAGGAGCACGGTGAGGAGCACAATGAGGAGCACAATGAGGAGCACAGTGAGGTGCACAATGAGGAGCACAATGAGGAGCACGGTGAGGAGCACAATGAGGAGCACAATGAGGAGCACAATGAGGAGCACAATGAGGAGCATGGTGAGGAACACAATGAGGAACACGGTGAGGAGCACAATGAAGAGCACAGTGAGGAGCACAATGAGGAGCACAATGAGGGGCACAATGAGGAGCACATTGAGGAGCACTGTGAGGAGCACAGTGAGGAGCACAATGAGGAGCACAATGAGGGGCACAATGAGGAGCACAGTGAGGAGCACAATGAGGAGCACAACGAGGAGAACAAGGAACAGCATGGTGAGGAGCACAATGAGTTGCACAATGAGGAGCATGGTGAGGAAGAAAATGAGAAGCATGGTGAGGAGCACAATGAGGAGCGCTATGAGGAGCACGGTGAGGAACACAATGAGAAGCACGGTGAGGAGCACCAAGAGGAGCACAATGAGGAGCACAATGAGGAGCAATGTGAGGAGCACGCTGAGGAACACAATGAGGAGCATGGTGAGGAGCACAATGAGGAGCACAATGCGAAGGACGGTGAGGAGCACGGTGAGGAGCACAATGAGGGTCAAAATGAGGAGCACGGTGAGGAGCACAATGAGGAGAATGGCGAGGAGCACAATGAGGAGCACAATGAGGAGCACAATGAAGAGCACAATGAAGTGCACAATGAAGAGCACAGTGAGGAGCACAAGGAGGTGTACAAAGAGGAGTACAGTGAGGAGCACAATGAGGAGCACGTTGAGAAGCACAATGAGGAGTACGGTGAGGAGCAAAATGAGGAGCACGTTGAGGAGCACAATGAGGAGCACGGTGAGGAGCACAATGGGGAGCACAATGAGGAGCACAGTGAGGAGCACAATGAAGAGCTCAATGAGGAGCACAATGAGGAGCACAATGAGGAGCACAATGAGGATCACGGTGAGGAGCACTATGAGGAGCACAATGAGGAGCACAATGAGGAGCAATGTGAGTAGCACGGTGAGGAACACAATGAGGAGCAAAATGAGGAGCACAATGCGAAGCACGGTGAGGAGCACGGTGAGGAGCACAATGAGGATCAAAATGAGGAGCACAATGTGGAGCACAATGAGGAGCATGGTGAGGAACACAATGAGGAACACGGTGAGGAGCACAATGAGGAGCACAGTGAGGAGCACAATGAGGAGCACAAAGAGGAGCACCGTGAGGAGCACAATGAGGAGCACAATGAGGAGCACAATGAGGAGCACTGTGAGGTGCACGGTGAGGAGCACATTGAGAAGCACAATGAGGTGCACAATGAGGAGCACAGTGAGGAGCACAATGAGGAGCACAGTGGGGAGCACAATGAGGAGTACAATGAGGAGCACGATGAGGAGCACGGTGAGGAGCACAATGAGGAGCACAACGAGGAGAACAAGGAACAGCATGGTGAGGAGCACAATGAGGAGCACAATGAGGAGCATGGTGAGGAAGACAATGAGAAGCATGGTGAGGAGCACAATGAGGAGCGCAATGACGAGCACGGTGAGGAACACAATGAGAAGCACGGTGAGGAGCACCAAGAGGAGCACAATGAGGAGCTCAATGCGAATGACGGTGAGGAGCATGGTGAGGAGCACAATGAGGGTCAAAATGAGGAGCACAGTGAGGAGCACAATGAGGAGAATGGCGAGGAGCACAATGAGGAGCACAATGAGGAGCACAATGAAGAGCACATTGAAGAGCACAATGAAGAGCACAGTGAGGAGCACAAGGCGGTGCACAAAGAGGAGTACAAGGAGGAGCACAATGAGGAGCACTGTGAGGTGCACAGTGAGGAGCACAATGAGAAGCACAATGAGGTGCACAATGCGGAGCACAGTGAGGAGCACAATGAGGAGCACAGTGGGGAGCACAATGAGGAGTACAATGAGGAGCACGATGAGGAGCATGGTGAGGAGCACAATGAGAAGCACAATGAGGAGCATAATGAGGAGCACGGTGAGGAGCACAATGAGGAGCAGAGTGAGGAGCATGGTGAGGAGCACAATGAGGAGAACAATGAGGAACACGATGAGGAGGAGAATGAGGAGCACAATGAGGAGCACAATAAGGAGTACGATGAGTAACACAAAGAGGAGCACAATGAGGAGCACAATGAGAAGCACAATGAGGAGCACAATGAGCAGCACAATGAGAAGCACAATGAGGTGCACAATGAGGAGCACAATGAGGAGCACGGTGAGGAACACAATGAAGAGCACAATGAGGAGCATCATGAGGAGCACAATGAGGAGCACGGTGAGGAGCACAATGAGGAGCACAGTGAGGAGCACTGTGAGGGGCATGGTGAGGAGCACAATGAGGAGCACAGTGAGGAGCACTGTGAGGGGCATGGTGAGGAGCACAATGAGGAGCACAGTGAGGAGCACAATGAGATGCACAGGGAGGAGCACAATGAGGAGCACAATGAGGAGCACAATGAGGAGCATGGTGAGGAAGACAATGAGAAGCATGGTGAGGATCAAAATGAGGAGCGCAATGAGGAGCACGATGAGTAACACAATGAGAAGCACGGTGAGGAGCACCAAGAGGAGCACAATGAGGAGCACAATGAGGAGCAATGTGAGGAGCACGGTGAGGAACACAATGAGGAGCACGGTGAGGAGCACAAGGAGGAGCACAATGCGAAGCACAGTGAGGAGCACTGTGAGGTGCACAATGAAGGTCAAAATGAGGAGCACGGTGAGGAGCACAATGAGGAGAATGGCGAGGAGCACAATGAAGAGCACAATGAGGAGCACAATGAAGAGCACAATGAATGCACAATGAAGAGCACAGTGAGGAGCACAATAAGGAGTACGGTGAGTAACACAATGAGGGGCACAATGAGGAGCACGGTGAGGAGCACAATGAGGAGCACAATGAGGAGCACAATGAGGAGCACAGTGAGGAGCACGATGACAAGCACGGTGAAGAGCACAATGAGGAGCATGGTGAAGAGCACAATGAAGAGCATGGTGAGGAACACATTGAAGAGCACGAGGAGGAGCACAATGAGCAGCACAATGAGGAGCACAATGAGGAGCACAATGAGGAGCACAATGAGGAGCACGGTGAGGAGCACGGTGAGGAGACAATGAGGAGCATGGTGAGGAGCACAGTGAGGAGCACAATGAAGAGCTCAATAAGGAGCACGGTGAGGAGCACAATGAGGAGCACAACGAGGAGTATGCTGAGGAGTACAATGAGGAGCATGGTGAGGAGCAAAATGAGGAGCACAATGAGGATCATGGTGAGGAGCTCAATGAGGAGTACAATGAGGAGCACGGTGAGGAGCACAATGAGGAGCACAGTGAGGAGCATAATGAGGAGCACAATGAGGAGCACAATGAGCAGCACAATGAGGAGCACAATAAGGAATACAATGAGGAGCATAATGAGGAGCACAGTGAGGAGCATGATGAGGAGCAAGGTGAGGAGTACGGTGTGGAGCACCATGAGGAGCACAATGAGGAGGAAGGTGAGGAGCACAATGAGGAGCACAGTGAGGAGCACAGTGAGGAACATGATGAGGAGCAAGGTGAGGAGTACGGTGTGGAGCACCATGAGGAGCACAATGAGGAGGAAGGTGAGGAGCACAATGAGGAGCACAGTGAGGAGCATGGTGAGGAGCACGGTGAGGAGGACAATGAGGAGCACGGTGAGGAGCACAATGAGGAGCACAATGAGGATCACGGTGAGGAGCACTATGAGGAGCACAATGAGGAGCACAATGAGGAGCAATGTGAGTAGCACGGTGAGGAACACAATGAGGAGCACGGTGAGGAGCACAATGCGAAGCACGGTGAGGAGCACGGTGAGGAGCACAATGAGGGTCAAAATGAGGAGCACAATGAGTTGCACGGGGAGGAGCACAATGAGGAGCACAGTGAGGAGCACGGAGAGGAGCACAATGAGGAGCACAGTGAGGAGCACGATGAGGAGCACAGTGAGGAGCATGGTGAGGAGCACGGTGAGGAGCACAATGTGGAACCCGATGAGGAGGACAATGATGAGCACAATGAGGAGCACAATGAGGATTACGGTGAGGAGCACAATGAGGAGCACAATGAGGAGCACAGTGCGGAGCACAATGAGGAGCACCATGAGGAGCACAATGACGAGCACAATGAGGTGCACGGTGAGGAGCACAGTGAAGAACAAAATGAGGAGCACAATGTGGAACACGATTAGGAGCAGAATGAGGAGCACGGTGAGGAACACGTTGAGGAACAGAAAGAGGAGCACGTTGAGAAGCACAATGAGGAGCACGGTGAGGAGCACAATGAGGAGCACGGTGAGGAGCACAATGGGGAGCACAATGAGGAGCACAGTGAGGAGCACAATGAAGAGCTCAATGAGGAGCACAATGAGGAGCACAGTGAGGTGCACAATGAGGATCACGGTGAGGAGCACTATGAGGAGCACAATGAGGAGCACAATGAGGAGCAATGTGAGTAGCACGGTGAGGAGCACTATGGGAAGCACAAGGAGGTGCACAATGAGGAGCATAATGAGGAGCACAATGAGGAGCACAATGAAGAGCACAGCGAGGAACACAATGAGG
The DNA here is from genome assembly GCF_017639515.1 of Carcharodon carcharias. Classification (NCBI taxonomy): domain Eukaryota; kingdom Metazoa; phylum Chordata; class Chondrichthyes; order Lamniformes; family Lamnidae; genus Carcharodon; species Carcharodon carcharias. The sequence continues at coordinate 197,028,768 of NC_054471.1, forward strand.
TGCACAATGAGGAGCACAATGAGGAGCACGGTGAGGAGCACAATGAGGGTCAAAATGAGGAGCACGGTGAGGAGCACAATGAGGAGCACAATGAGTTGCACGGGGAGGAGCACAATGAGGAGCACAGTGAGGAACACTGTGAGGAGCACGGTGAGGAGCACTATGGGAAGCACAAGGAGGTGCACAATGAGGAGCATAATGAGGAGCACAATGAGGAGCACAATGAAGAGCACAGCGAGGAACACAATGAGGTGCACAATAAGGAGCACAATGAGGAGCACAGAGAATAGCACAATGAGCAGCACAATGAGGAGCACAATGAATAGTACGGTGAGGAGCATAATGAGGAGCACTATGAGGAGCACAATGAAGAGCACAGTGAGGAGCACAATGAGGAGCACAATGAGGAGCACAATGAGGAGCACAATGAGGAGCACCGTGATGACCACAATGAGAAGCACAATGAGGTGCAAAATGAGGAGCACATTGAGGAGCACAGTGAGGAGCACACTGAGGAGCACGGTGAGGAGCACAATGAGGAGCACAATGAGGAGCACAATGAGGAGCAAGGTGAGGAGCACAATGAAGAGCACAATGAGGAGCACAATAAGGAGCACACTGAGGAGCACGGTGAGGAGCACAATGAGGAGCACAATGAGGAGCACAATGAGGAGCACAGTGAGGTGCACAATGAGGAGCACAATGAGGAGCACGGTGAGGAGCACAATGAGGAGCACAATGAGGTGCACAATGAGGAGCACAATGAGGAGCACAGAGAATAGCACAATGAGCAGCACAATGAGGAGCACAATGAATAGTACGGTGAGGAGCATAATGAGGAGCACTATGAGGAGCACAATGAAGAGCACAGTGAGGAGCACAATGAGGAGCACAATGAGGAGCACAATGAGGAGCACAATGAGGAGCACAATGAGGTGCAAAATGAGGAGCACATTGAGGAGCACAGTGAGGAGCACAATGAGGAGCACAGTGATGAGCACAATGAGGAGCGGAGTGAAAGCACCATGAGGAGCACAATGAGGAGCAAGGTGAGGAGCACAATGAAGAGCACAATGAGGAGCACAATAAGGAGCACACTGAGGAGCACGGTGAGGAGCACAATGAGGAGCACAATGAGGAGCACAGTGAGGAGCACAATGAGGAGCACAATGAGGAGCACAATGAGGAGCACAATGAGGAGCACAATGAGGAGCACAATGAGGAGCACAATGAGGAGCATGGTGAGGAACACAATGAGGAACACGGTGAGGAGCACAATGAAGAGCACAGTGAGGAGCACAATGAGGAGCACAATGAGGGGCACAATGAGGAGCACATTGAGGAGCACTGTGAGGAGCACAGTGAGGAGCACAATGAGGAGCACAATGAGGGGCACAATGAGGAGCACAGTGAGGAGCACAATGAGGAGCACAACGAGGAGAACAAGGAACAGCATGGTGAGGAGCACAATGAGTTGCACAATGAGGAGCATGGTGAGGAAGAAAATGAGAAGCATGGTGAGGAGCACAATGAGGAGCGCTATGAGGAGCACGGTGAGGAACACAATGAGAAGCACGGTGAGGAGCACCAAGAGGAGCACAATGAGGAGCACAATGAGGAGCAATGTGAGGAGCACGCTGAGGAAAACAATGAGGAGCATGGTGAGGAGCACAATGAGGAGCACAATGCGAAGGACGGTGAGGAGCACGGTGAGGAGCACAATGAGGGTCAAAATGAGGAGCACGGTGAGGAGCACAATGAGGAGAATGGCGAGGAGCACAATGAGGAGCACAATGAGGAGCACAATGAAGAGCACAGTGAGGAGCACAAGGAGGTGTACAAAGAGGAGTACAGTGAGGAGCACAATGAGGAGCACGTTGAGAAGCACAATGAGGAGTACGGTGAGGAGCAAAATGAGGAGCACGTTGAGGAGCACAATGAGGAGCACGGTGAGGAGCACAATGGGGAGCACAATGAGGAGCACAGTGAGGAGCACAATGAAGAGCTCAATGAGGAGCACAATGAGGAGCACAATGAGGAGCACAATGAGGATCACGGTGAGGAGCACTATGAGGAGCACAATGAGGAGCACAATGAGGAGCAATGTGAGTAGCACGGTGAGGAACACAATGAGGAGCAAAATGAGGAGCACAATGCGAAGCACGGTGAGGAGCACGGTGAGGAACACAATGAGGAACACGGTGAGGAGCACAATGAGGAGCACAGTGAGGAGCACAATGAGGAGCACAAAGAGGAGCACAGTGAGGAGCACAATGAGGAGCACAATGAGGAGCACAATGAGGAGCACTGTGAGGTGCACGGTGAGGAGCACATTGAGAAGCACAATGAGGTGCACAATGAGGAGCACAGTGAGGAGCACAATGAGGAGCACAGTGGGGAGCACAATGAGGAGTACAACGAGGAGAACAAGGAACAGCATGGTGAGGAGCACAATGAGGAGCACAATGAGGAGCATGGTGAGGAAGACAATGAGAAGCATGGTGAGGAGCACAATGAGGAGCGCAATGACGAGCACGGTGAGGAACACAATGAGAAGCACGGTGAGGAGCACCAAGAGGAGCACAATGAGGAGCTCAATGCGAATGACGGTGAGGAGCATGGTGAGGAGCACAATGAGGGTCAAAATGAGGAGCACAGTGAGGAGCACAATGAGGAGAATGGCGAGGAGCACAATGAGGAGCACAATGAGGAGCACAATGAAGAGCACATTGAAGAGCACAATGAAGAGCACAGTGAGGAGCACAAGGCGGTGCACAAAGAGGAGTACAAGGAGGAGCACAATGAGGAGCACTGTGAGGTGCACAGTGAGGAGCACAATGAGAAGCACAATGAGGTGCACAATGCGGAGCACAGTGAGGAGCACAATGAGGAGCACAGTGGGGAGCACAATGAGGAGTACAATGAGGAGCACGATGAGGAGCACGGTGAGGAGCACAATGAGAAGCACAATGAGGAGCATAATGAGGAGCACGGTGAGGAGCACGATGAGGAGCACAGTGAGGAGCATGGTGAGGAGTACAATGAGGAGCACAATGTGGAACCCGATGAGGAGGACAATGATGAGCACAATGAGGAGCACAATGAGGATTACGGTGAGGAGCACAATGAGGAGCACAATGAGGAGCACAGTGCGGAGCACAATGAGGAGCACCATGAGGAGCACAATGACGAGCACAATGAGGTGCACGGTGAGGAGCACAGTGAAGAACAAAATGAGGAGCACAATGTGGAACACGATTAGGAGCAGAATGAGGAGCACGGTGAGGAACACGTTGAGGAACAGAAAGAGGAGCACGTTGAGAAGCACAATGAGGAGCACGGTGAGGAGCACAATGGGGAGCACAATGAGGAGCACAATGAAGAGCTCAATGAGGAGCACAATGAGGAGCACAATGAAGAGCTCAATGAGGAGCACAATGAGGAGCACAGTGAGGTGCACAATGAGGATCACGGTGAGGAGCACTATGAGGAGCACAATGAGGAGCACAATGAGGAGCAATGTGAGTAGCACGGTGAGGAACACAATGAGGAGCACGGTGAGGAGCACAATGCGAAGCACGGTGAGGAGCACAATGCGAAGCACGGTGAGGAGCACAATGAGGGTCAAAATGAGGAGCACGGTGAGGAGCACAATGAGGAGCACAATGAGTTGCACGGGGAGGAGCACAATGAGGAGCACAGTGAGGAACACTGTGAGGAGCACGGTGAGGAGCACTATGGGAAGCACAAGGAGGTGCACAATGAGGAGCATAATGAGGAGCACAATGAGGAGCACAATGAAGAGCACAGCGAGGAACACAATGAGGTGCACAATGAGGAGCACAATGAGGAGCACAGAGAATAGCACAATGAGCAGCACAATGAGGAGCACAATGAATAGTACGGTGAGGAGCATAATGAGGAGCACAATGAGGAGCACAATGAGGAGCACAATGAGGAGCACAATGAGGAGCACAATGAATAGTACGGTGAGGAGCATAATGAGGAGCACCGTGATGACCACAATGAGAAGCACAATGAGGTGCAAAATGAGGAGCACATTGAGGAGCACAGTGAGGAGCACAATGAGGAGCACAGTGATGAGCACAATGAGGAGCGGAGTGAAAGCACCATGAGGAGCACAATGAGGAGCAAGGTGAGGAGCACAATGAAGAGCACAATGAGGAGCACAATAAGGAGCACACTGAGGAGCACGGTGAGGAGCACAATGAGGAGCACAATGAGGAGCACAATGAGGAGCACAGTGAGGTGCACAATGAGGAGCACAATGAGGAGCACGGTGAGGAGCACAATGAGGAGCAAAATGAGGAGCACAATGAGGAGCACAATGAGGAGCATGGTGAGGAACACAATGAGGAACACGGTGAGGAGCACAATGAAGAGCACAGTGAGGAGCACAATGAGGAGCACAATGAGGGGCACAATGAGGAGCACATTGAGGAGCACTGTGAGGAGCACAGTGAGGAGCACAATGAGGAGCACAATGAGGGGCACAATGAGGAGCACAGTGAGGAGCACAATGAGGAGCACAACGAGGAGAACAAGGAACAGCATGGTGAGGAGCACAATGAGTTGCACAATGAGGAGCATGGTGAGGAAGAAAATGAGAAGCATGGTGAGGAGCACAATGAGGAGCGCTATGAGGAGCACGGTGAGGAACACAATGAGAAGCACGGTGAGGAGCACCAAGAGGAGCACAATGAGGAGCACAATGAGGAGCAATGTGAGGAGCACGCTGAGGAAAACAATGAGGAGCATGGTGAGGAGTACAATGAGGAGCACAATGCGAAGGACGGTGAGGAGCACGGTGAGGAGCACAATGAGGGTCAAAATGAGGAGCACGGTGAGGAGCACAATGAGGAGAATGGCGAGGAGCACAATGAGGAGCACAATGAGGAGCACAATGAAGAGCACAGTGAGGAGCACAAGGAGGTGTACAAAGAGGAGTACAGTGAGGAGCACAATGAGGAGCACGTTGAGAAGCACAATGAGGAGTACGGTGAGGAGCAAAATGAGGAGCACGTTGAGGAGCACAATGGGGAGCACAATGAGGAGCACAGTGAGGAGCACAATGAAGAGCTCAATGAGGAGCACAATGAGGAGCACAATGAGGAGCACAATGAGGATCACGGTGAGGAGCACTATGAGGAGCACAATGAGGAGCACAATGAGGAGCAATGTGAGTAGCACGGTGAGGAACACAATGAGGAGCAAAATGAGGAGCACAATGCGAAGCACGGTGAGGAGCACGGTGAGGAACACAATGAGGAACACGGTGAGGAGCACAATGAGGAGCACAGTGAGGAGCACAATGAGGAGCACAAAGAGGAGCACAGTGAGGAGCACAATGAGGAGCACAATGAGGAGCACAATGAGGAGCACTGTGAGGTGCACGGTGAGGAGCACATTGAGAAGCACAATGAGGTGCACAATGAGGAGCACAGTGAGGAGCACAATGAGGAGCACAGTGGGGAGCACAATGAGGAGTACAACGAGGAGAACAAGGAACAGCATGGTGAGGAGCACAATGAGGAGCACAATGAGGAGCATGGTGAGGAAGACAATGAGAAGCATGGTGAGGAGCACAATGAGGAGCGCAATGACGAGCACGGTGAGGAACACAATGAGAAGCACGGTGAGGAGCACCAAGAGGAGCACAATGAGGAGCTCAATGCGAATGACGGTGAGGAGCATGGTGAGGAGCACAATGAGGGTCAAAATGAGGAGCACAGTGAGGAGCACAATGAGGAGAATGGCGAGGAGCACAATGAGGAGCACAATGAGGAGCACAATGAAGAGCACATTGAAGAGCACAATGAAGAGCACAGTGAGGAGCACAAGGCGGTGCACAAAGAGGAGTACAAGGAGGAGCACAATGAGGAGCACTGTGAGGTGCACAGTGAGGAGCACAATGAGAAGCACAATGAGGTGCACAATGCGGAGCACAGTGAGGAGCACAATGAGGAGCACAGTGGGGAGCACAATGAGGAGTACAATGAGGAGCACAATGAGGAGCACGGTGAGGAGCACAATGAGAAGCACAATGAGGAGCATAATGAGGAGCACGGTGAGGAGCACAATGAGGAGCAGAGTGAGGAGCATGGTGAGGAGCACAATGAGGAGAACAATGAGGAACACGATGAGGAGGAGAATGAGGAGCACAATGAGGAGCACAATAAGGAGTACGATGAGTAACACAAAGAGGAGCACAATGAGGAGCACAATGAGAAGCACAATGAGGAGCACAATGAGCAGCACAATGAGAAGCACAATGAGGTGCACAATGAGGAGCACAATGAGGAGCACGGTGAGGAACACAATGAAGAGCACAATGAGGAGCATCATGAGGAGCACAATGAGGAGCACTGTGAGGAGCACAATGAGGAGCACAGTGAGGAGCACTGTGAGGGGCATGGTGAGGAGCACAATGAGGAGCACAGTGAGGAGCACAATGAGGAGCACAATGAGAAGCACAGGGAGGAGCACAATGAGGAGCACAATGAGGAGCACAATGAGGAGCATGGTGAGGAAGACAATGAGAAGCATGGTAAGGATCACAATGAGGAGCGCAATGAGGAGCACGATGAGTAACACAATGAGAAGCACGGTGAGGAGCACCAAGAGGAGCACAATGAGGAGCACAATGAGGAGCAATGTGAGGAGCACGGTGAGGAACACAATGCGAAGCACGGTGAGGAGCACTGTGAGGTGCACAATGAAGGTCAAAATGAGGAGCACGGTGAGGAGCACAATGAGGAGAATGGCGAGGAGCACAATGAAGAGCACAATGAGGAGCACAATGAAGAGCACAATGAATGCACAATGAAGAGCACAGTGAGGAGCACAAGGAGGTGCACAAAGCCGAGTACAATGAGGAGCACGGGGAGGAGCACAATGAGGAGTACAATGAGGAGCACGATGAGGAGCACGGTGAGGAGCACAATGAGAAGCGCAATGAGGAGCACAATGAGGAGCACGGTGAGGAGCACCATGAGGAGCAGAGTGAGGAGCACAATGAGGGGAACAATGAGGAACACGATGAGGAGGACAATGAGGAGCACAATGAGGAGCACAATAAGGAGTACGGTGAGTAACACAATGAGGAGCACAATGCGAAGCACGGTGAGGAGCACGTTGAGGAGCACAGTGAGGAGCACAATGAAGAGCTCAATGAGGAGCAATGTGAGTAGCACGGTGAGGAACACAATGAAGAGCACGGTGAGGAGCACAATGCGAAGCACGGTGAGGAGCACGGTGAGGAGCACAATGAGGGTCAAAATGAGGAGCACGGTGAGGAGCACAATGAGGAGCACAATGAGTTGCACGGGGAGGAGCACAATGAGGAGCACGGTGAGGAGCACAATGAGGGGCATGGTGAAGAGCACAATGAAGAGCATGGTGAGGAGCATGGAGTGGAGTACAATGAGGAGCACAATGAGGAGCACAATAGGAGCACGATGAGGAGCACAATGAGGAGCACAATGAGAAGCATGGTGAGGAGCACAATGAGGAGTACAATGAGGAGCACAATGACCCGTATGGTGAGGAGCACAATGAGGAGCACAATGAGGTGCACAATGAGGAGCACGGTGAGGAGCAAAATGAGGAGCACAATGAGGAGCACAATGAGGAGCACAATGACCCATATGTTGAGGAGCACAATGAGGAGCACAATGAGGAGCACGGTGTGGAGCACAATGAGGAGCACAATGAGGAGCACAATGAGGAGCACAATGAGGAGCACGGTGAGGAGCAAAATGAGGAGCACAATGAGGAGCACAATGAGGATCATGGTGAGGAGCACAATGGACGAGCATAATGCGGAGCACGGTGAGGAGCACAATGAGGAGCACAATGAGGAGCACAGTGAGGAGCAAAATGAGCAGCACAATGAGGATCACGGTGAGGAGCATGGAGAGGAGCACAGAGAGGAACACAATGGGGAGCACAATGAGGAGCATAATGAGGAGCACCATGAGGAGCACAGTGAGGAGCACAGTGAGGAGCATGATGAGGAGCAAAGTGAGGAGCACGGTGAGGAGCACAATGAGGAGCACAATGAGGAGCATGGTGAGGGGGACGATGAGGAGCAAGGTGAGGAGCACGGCGAGGAGCACAATGAGGTGCACAATGAAGGGCATGGTGAGGAGGACGGTGAGGAACACAATGAGGAGCACAAAGAGCAGCACGGTGAGGAGCACAATGAGGAGCACAAAGAGTAGCACGGTGAGTAGCACAATGAGGAGCACGGTGAGGAGCAGAAGGAGGAGCACAATGAGGAGCACAATGAGGAGCAATGTGAGGAGCACGGTGAGGAACACAATGAGGAGCATGGTGAGGAGCACAATGAGGAGCACGGTGAGGAGCAGAAGGAGGAGCACAATGAGGAGCACAATGCGAAGGACGGTGAGGAGCACGGTGAGGAGCACAATGAGGGTCAAAATGAGGAGCACGGTGAGGAGCACAATGAGGAGAATGACGAGGAGCACAATGAGGAGCACAATGAGGAGCACAGTGGGGAGCACAATGAGGAGTACAATGAGGAGCACGATGAGGAGCACGGTGAGGAGCACAATGAGGAGCACAATGAGGAGCACAATAAGGAGCACAGTGAGGAGCACAATGAGGAGCACAATGAGGAGCAGGGTTAGGTGCAAAATGAGAGCACGGTGAGGAGCACAGTGAAGAACACAATGAGGAGCACAATGAGGAGCACGGTGAGGAGCACAATGTGGAGAACGGAGGGAGCACAATGAGGAGCAGAGTGAGGAGCAAGGTGAGGAGTACAATGAGGAACACAATGAGAAGCACCGTGTGGAGCACAATGAGGAGCACAACGAGGAGCACAATGAGGATCACGGTGAGGAGCACAATGAGGAGCACAATGAGGAGCACGGTGAGCAGCACAATGAGGAGCACAATGAGGAGCACAATGAGGAGCACGGAGAGGAGCACAATGAGGAGCACAATGAGGAGCACAATGAGGAGCACAATAAGGAACACAATGAGGAGCACCATGAGGAGCACGGAGAGGAGCACAGTGATGAGCACGATGAGGAGCACAATGAGGAGCATGGTGAGGAGGACGGTGAGGAACAGGGTGAGGAGCACAAGGAGTAGCACGGTGAGGAGCTCAATGAGGAGGAAGGTGAGGATCACAATGAGGAGCACAATGAGAAGCACGGTGAGGAGCACAATGAGGAGCACAATGAAGAGCACAGTGAGTAGCACAATGAGGAGCACGGTGAGGAGCACAATGAGGAGCATGGTGAAGAGCACAATGAAGAGCATGGTGAGGAACACGTTGAGGAGCACGAGGAGGAGCACAATGAGCCGCAAATGAGGAGCACAATGAGGAGCACAATGAGGAGCACAATGACCCATATGGTGAGGAGCACAATGAGGAGCACGGTGTGGAGCACAATGAGGAGTACAATGAGGAGCAGAATGAGGATCATGGTGAGGAGCACAATGGAGGAGCATAATGCGGAGCACAATGAGGAGCACAATGAGGAGCACAATGAGGAGCATAATGAGGAGCACCATGAGGAGCACAGTGAGGAGCACAGTGAGGAGCATGATGAGGAGCAAAGTGAGGAGCACGGTGAGGAGCTCAATGAGGAGCACAATGAGGAGCATGGTGAGGAGGACGATGAGGAGCAAGGTGAGGAGCACGGTGAGGAGCACAATGAGGTGCACAATGAAGGGCATGGTGAGGAGGACGGTGAGGAACACAGTGAGGAGCACAATGAGGAGCACAGTGAGGAGCACGGTGAGGAACACGGTGAGGAGCAGAAGGAGGAGCACAATGAGGAGGACGGTGAGGAGCACAGTGAGGAGCACAATGAGGAGCACAATGATGAGCACAATGAGGAGAACTGTGAGGAGCACAATGAGGAGCACAATGAGGAGCACAGTGAGGAGGACAATAAGGAGCATGGTGAGGAGCACCATGAGGAGCAAAATGAGGAGCGCAATGAGGAGAGGAGTGAGGGTCACAGTGAGGAGCACAATGAGGAGCACGGTGAAGAGCACAATGAGGATTACAATGAGGAGCACAGTGAGGAGCAGAATAAGGAGCACGGTGAGGAGCACAATGAGGAGCACAACGAGGAGCACAATGTGGAGCACGGCAAGGAGCACAATGAGGAGCACAATGAGGAGCACAATGAGGAGCACAATGTGGATAACGGAGGGAGCACAATGAGGAGCAGAGTGAGGAGCAAGGTGAGGAGTACAATGAGGAACACAATGAGAAGCACCGTGTGGAGCACAATGAGGAGCACAACGAGGAGCACAATGAGGATCACGGTGAGGAGCACAATGAGGAGCACAATGAGGAGCACGGTGAGCTGCACAATGAGGAGCACAATGAGGAGCACAATGAGGAGCACGATGAGGAGCACAATGAGGAGCATGGTGAGGAGGACGGTGAGGAACAGGGTGAGGAGCACAAGGAGTAGCACGGTGAGGAGCTCAATGAGGAGGAAGGTGAGGAGCACAATGAGGAGCACAATGAGAAGCACAATGAGTAGCACGGTGAGGAGCACAATGAGGAGCATGGTGAGAAGCACAATGAGAAGCACAATGAAGAGCACAGTGAGTAGCACAATGAGGAGCACGGTGAAGAGCACAATGAGGAGCATGGTGAGGAGCATGGAGAGGAGTACAATGAGGAGCACAATGAGGAGCACAATAGGAGCAAGGTGAGGAGCACAATGAGGAGCACAATGAGGAGCACGGTGAGGAGTACAATGAGGAGCACAATGAGGAGCACAATGACCCATATGGTGAGGAGCACAATGAAGAGCACAACGAGGAGTATGTTGAGGAGCACAATGAGGAGCACGGTGAGGAGCAAAATGAGGAGCACAATGAGGAGCAGAATGAGGATCATGGTGAGGAGCACAATGGAGGAGCATAATGCGGAGCACGGTGAGGAGCACAATGAGGAGCATGGTGAGGAGCACAATGTGGAGCACAATGAGGATCATGGTGAGGAGCATGGAGAGGAGAACAGAGAGGAGCACAATGAGGAGCACAATGAGGAGCATAATGAGGAGCACCATGAGGAGCACAGTGAGGAGCACAGTGAGGAGCACAGTGAGGAGCTCAATGAGGAGCACAATGAGGAGCATGGTGAGGAGGACGATGAGGAGCAAGGTGAGGAGCACGATGAGGAGCATGATGAGGAGCAAAGTGAGGAGCACGGTGAGGAGCTCAATGAGGAGCACAATGAGGAGCATGGTGAGGAGGGCGATGAGGAGCAAGGTGAGGAGCACGGTGAGGAGCACAATGAGGTGCACAATGAAGGGCATGGTGAGGAGGACGGTGAGGAACACAGTGAGGAGCACAAAGAGTAGCACGGTGAGGAGCACAATGAGGAGCAAGGTGAGGAGCACGGTGAGGAACACGGTGAGGAGCAGAAGGAGGAGCACAATGAGGAGGACGGTGAGGAGCACGGTGAGGAGCACAATGAGGAGCACGGTGATGAGCACAATGAGGAGAACTGTGAGGAGCACAATGAGGAGCACAATGAGGAGCACAGTGAGGAGGACAATAAGGAGCATGGTGAGGAGCACCATGAGGAGCAAAATGAGGAGCGCAATGAGGAGAGGAGTGAGGGTCACAGTGAGGAGCACAATGAGGAGCACGGTGAAGAGCACAATGAGGATTACAATGAGGAGCACAGTGAGGAGCAGAATAAAGAGCATGGTGAGGAACACGTTGAGGAGCACGAGGAGGAGCACAATGAGCAGCAAATGAGGAGCACAATGAGGAGCACAATGAGGAGCACAATGAGGAGCACAATAAGGAGCACGGTGAGGAGCACAATGAGGAGCACAATGAGGAGCACAATGAGGAGCAATGTGAGTAGCACGGTGAGGAACACAATGAGGAGCACGGTGAGGAGCACAATGCGAAGCATGGTGAGGAGCACAATGCGAAGCACGGTGAGGAGCACAATGAGGGTCAAAATGAGGAGCACGGTGAGGAGCACAATGAGGAGCACAATGAGTTGCACGGGGAGGAGCACAATGAGGAGCACAGTGAGGAACACTGTGAGGAGCACGGTGAGGAGCACTATGGGAAGCACAAGGAGGTGCACAATGAGGAGCATAATGAGGAGCACAATGAGGAGCACAATGAAGAGCACAGCGAGGAACACAATGAGGTGCACAATGAGGAGCACAATGAGGAGCACAGAGAATAGCACAATGAGCAGCACAATGAGGAGCACAATGAATAGTACGGTGAGGAGCATAATGAGGAGCACAATGAGGAGCACAATGAGGAGCACAATGAGGAGCACCGTGATGACCACAATGAGAAGCACAATGAGGTGCAAAATGAGGAGCACATTGAGGAGCACAGTGATGAGCACAATGAGGAGCGGAGTGAAAGCACCATGAGGAGCACAATGAGGAGCAAGGTGAGGAGCACAATGAAGAGCACAATGAGGAGCACAATAAGGAGCACACTGAGGAGCACAGTGAGGTGCACAATGAGGAGCACAATGAGGAGCACAATGAGGTGCACAATGAGGTGCACAATGAGGAGCACAATGAGGAGCACGGTGAGGAGCACAATGAGGAGCAAAATGAGGAGCACAATGAGGAGCACAATGAGGAGCATGGTGAGGAACACAATGAGGAACACGGTGAGGAGCACAATGAAGAGCACAGTGAGGAGCACAATGAGGAGCACAATGAGGGGCACAATGAGGAGCACATTGAGGAGCACTGTGAGGAGCACAGTGAGGAGCACAATGAGGAGCACAATGAGGGGCACAATGAGGAGCACAGTGAGGAGCACAATGAGGAGCACAACGAGGAGAACAAGGAACAGCATGGTGAGGAGCACAATGAGTTGCACAATGAGGAGCATGGTGAGGAAGAAAATGAGAAGCATGGTGAGGAGCACAATGAGGAGCGCTATGAGGAGCACGGTGAGGAACACAATGAGAAGCACGGTGAGGAGCACCAAGAGGAGCACAATGAGGAGCACAATGAGGAGCAATGTGAGGAGCACGCTGAGGAAAACAATGAGGAGCATGGTGAGGAGTACAATGAGGAGCACAATGCGAAGGACGGTGAGGAGCACGGTGAGGAGCACAATGAGGGTCAAAATGAGGAGCACGGTGAGGAGCACAATGAGGAGAATGGCGAGGAGCACAATGAGGAGCACAATGAGGAGCACAATGAAGAGCACAGTGAGGAGCACAAGGAGGTGTACAAAGAGGAGTACAGTGAGGAGCACAATGAGGAGCACGTTGAGAAGCACAATGAGGAGTACGGTGAGGAGCAAAATGAGGAGCACGTTGAGGAGCACAATGAGGAGCACGGTGAGGAGCACAATGGGGAGCACAATGAGGAGCACAGTGAGGAGCACAATGAAGAGCTCAATGAGGAGCACAATGAGGAGCACAATGAGGAGCACAATGAGGATCACGGTGAGGAGCACTATGAGGAGCACAATGAGGAGCACAATGAGGAGCAATGTGAGTAGCACGGTGAGGAACACAATGAGGAGCAAAATGAGGAGCACAATGCGAAGCACGGTGAGGAGCACGGTGAGGAACACAATGAGGAACACGGTGAGGAGCACAATGAGGAGCACAGTGAGGAGCACAATGAGGAGCACAAAGAGGAGCACAGTGAGGAGCACAATGAGGAGCACAATGAGGAGCACAATGAGGAGCACTGTGAGGTGCACGGTGAGGAGCACATTGAGAAGCACAATGAGGTGCACAATGAGGAGCACAGTGAGGAGCACAATGAGGAGCACAGTGGGGAGCACAATGAGGAGTACAACGAGGAGAACAAGGAACAGCATGGTGAGGAGCACAATGAGGAGCACAATGAGGAGCATGGTGAGGAAGACAATGAGAAGCATGGTGAGGAGCACAATGAGGAGCGCAATGACGAGCACGGTGAGGAACACAATGAGAAGCACGGTGAGGAGCACCAAGAGGAGCACAATGAGGAGCTCAATGCGAATGACGGTGAGGAGCATGGTGAGGAGCACAATGAGGGTCAAAATGAGGAGCACAGTGAGGAGCACAATGAGGAGAATGGCGAGGAGCACAATGAGGAGGACAATGAGGAGCAATGTGAGGAGCACGGTGAGGAGCACAATGAAGAGCGCAGTGAGGAGCACAAGGAGGTGCACAAAGAGGAGTACAAGGAGGAGCACAATGAGGAGCACTGTGAGGTGCACAGTGAGGAGCACAATGAGAAGCACAATGAGGTGCACAATGCGGAGCACAGTGAGGAGCACAATGAGGAGCACAGTGGGGAGCACAATGAGGAGTACAATGAGGAGCACGATGAGGAGCACGGTGAGGAGCACAATGAGAAGCACAATGAGGAGCATAATGAGGAGCACGGTGAGGAGCACAATGAGGAGCAGAGTGAGGAGCATGGTGAGGAGCACAATGAGGAGAACAATGAGGAACACGATGAGGAGGAGAATGAGGAGCACAATGAGGAGCACAATAAGGAGTACGATGAGTAACACAAAGAGGAGCACAATGAGGAGCACAATGAGAAGCACAATGAGGAGCACAATGAGCAGCACAATGAGAAGCACAATGAGGTGCACAATGAGGAGCACAATGAGGAGCACGGTGAGGAACACAATGAAGAGCACAATGAGGAGCATCATGAGGAGCACAATGAGGAGCACGGTGAGGAGCACAATGAGGAGCACAGTGAGGAGCACTGTGAGGGGCATGGTGAGGAGCACAATGAGGAGCACAGTGAGGAGCACAATGAGGAGCACAATGAGAAGCACAGGGAGGAGCACAATGAGGAGCACAATGAGGAGCACAATGAGGAGCATGGTGAGGAAGACAATGAGAAGCATGGTAAGGATCACAATGAGGAGCGCAATGAGGAGCACGATGAGTAACACAATGAGAAGCACGGTGAGGAGCACCAAGAGGAGCACAATGAGGAGCACAATGAGGAGCAATGTGAGGAGCACGGTGAGGAACACAATGAGGAGCACGGTGAGGAGCACAAGGAGGAGCACAATGCGAAGCACGGTGAGGAGCACTGTGAGGTGCACAATGAAGGTCAAAATGAGGAGCACGGTGAGGAGCACAATGAGGAGAATGGCGAGGAGCACAATGAAGAGCACAATGAGGAGCACAATGAAGAGCACAATGAATGCACAATGAAGAGCACAGTGAGGAGCACAAGGAGGTGCACAAAGCCGAGTACAATGAGGAGCACGGGGAGGAGCACAATGAGGAGTACAATGAGGAGCACGATGAGGAGCACGGTGAGGAGCACAATGAGAAGCACGGTGAGGAGCACCATGAGGAGCAGAGTGAGGAGCACAATGAGGGGAACAATGAGGAACACGATGAGGAGGACAATGAGGAGCACAATGAGGAGCACAATAAGGAGTACGGTGAGTAACACAATGAGGAGCACAATGCGAAGCACGGTGAGGAGCACGTTGAGGAGCACAGTGAGGAGCACAATGAAGAGCTCAATGAGGAGCAATGTGAGTAGCACGGTGAGGAACACAATGAAGAGCACGGTGAGGAGCACAATGCGAAGCACGGTGAGGAGCACGGTGAGGAGCACAATGAGGGTCAAAATGAGGAGCACGGTGAGGAGCACAATGAGGAGCACAATGAGTTGCACGGGGAGGAGCACAATGAGGAGCACGGTGAGGAGCACAATGAGGGGCATGGTGAAGAGCACAATGAAGAGCATGGTGAGGAGCATGGAGTGGAGTACAATGAGGAGCACAATGAGGAGCACAATAGGAGCACGATGAGGAGCACAATGAGGAGCACAATGAGAAGCATGGTGAGGAGCACAATGAGGAGTACAATGAGGAGCACAATGACCCGTATGGTGAGGAGCACAATGAGGAGCACAATGAGGTGCACAATGAGGAGCACGGTGAGGAGCAAAATGAGGAGCACAATGAGGAGCACAATGAGGAGCACGGTGTGGAGCACAATGAGGAGCACAATGAGGAGTATGTTGAGGAGCACAATGAGGAGCACGGTGAGGAGCAAAATGAGGAGCACAATGAGCAGCACAATGAGGATCATGGTGAGGAGCACAATGGACGAGCATAATGCGGAGCACGGTGAGGAGCACAATGAGGAGCACAATGAGGAGCACAGTGAGGAGCAAAATGAGCAGCACAATGAGGATCACGGTGAGGAGCATGGAGAGGAGCACAGAGAGGAACACAATGGGGAGCACAATGAGGAGCATAATGAGGAGCACCATGAGGAGCACAGTGAGGAGCACAGTGAGGAGCATGATGAGGAGCAAAGTGAGGAGCACGGTGAGGAGCACAATGAGGAGCACAATGAGGAGCATGGTGAGGGGGACGATGAGGAGCAAGGTGAGGAGCACGGCGAGGAGCACAATGAGGTGCACAATGAAGGGCATGGTGAGGAGGACGGTGAGGAACACAATGAGGAGCACAAAGAGTAGCACGGTGAGTAGCACAATGAGGAGCACGGTGAGGAGCAGAAGGAGGAGCACAATGAGGAGCACAATGAGGAGCAATGTGAGGAGCACGGTGAGGAACACAATGAGGAGCATGGTGAGGAGCACAATGAGGAGCACGGTGAGGAGCAGAAGGAGGAGCACAATGAGGAGCACAATGCGAAGGACGGTGAGGAGCACGGTGAGGAGCACAATGAGGGTCAAAATGAGGAGCACGGTGAGGAGCACAATGAGGAGAATGACGAGGAGCACAATGAGGAACACAGTGAGGAGCACAGTGAGGAGCACAATGAGGAGCACAGTGGGGAGCACAATGAGGACTACAATGAGGAGCACGATGAGGAGCACGGTGAGGAGCACAATGAGGAGCACAATGAGGAGCAGGGTTAGGTGCAAAATGAGAGCACGGTGAGGAGCACAGTGAAGAACACAATGAGGAGCACAATGAGGAGCAGGGTTAGGTGCAAAATGAGAGCACGGTGAGGAGCACAGTGAAGAACACAATGAGGAGCACAATGAGGAGCACGGTGAGGAGCACAATGTGGAGAACGGAGGGAGCACAATGAGGAGCAGAGTGAGGAGCAAGGTGAGGAGTACAATGAGGAGCACACTGAGGAGCACCGTGTGGAGCACAATGAGGAGCACAACGAGGAGCACAATGAGGATCACGGTGAGGAGCACAATGAGGAGCACAATGAGGAGCACGGTGAGCAGCACAATGAGGAGCACAATGAGGAGCACAATGAGGAGCACGGAGAGGAGCACAATGAGGAGCACAATGAGGAGCACAATGAGGAGCACAATAAGGAACACAATGAGGAGCACCATGAGGAGCACGGAGAGGAGCACAGTGATGAGCACGATGAGGAGCACAATGAGGAGCATGGTGAGGAGGACGGTGAGGAACAGGGTGAGGAGCACAAGGAGTAGCACGGTGAGGAGCTCAATGAGGAGGAAGGTGAGGATCACAATGAGGAGCACAATGAGAAGCACGGTGAGGAGCACGGTGAGGAGCACAATGAAGAGCACAGTGAGTAGCACAATGAGGAGCACGGTGAGGAGCACAATGAGGAGCATGGTGAAGAGCACAATGAAGAGCATGGTGAGGAACACGTTGAGGAGCACGAGGAGGAGCACAATGAGCCGCAAATGAGGAGCACAATGAGGAGCACAATGAGGAGCACAATGACCCATATGGTGAGGAGCACAATGAGGAGCACGGTGTGGAGCACAATGAGGAGCATAATGAGGAGCACAATGAGGAGCATAATGAGGAGCACCATGAGGAGCACAGTGAGGAGCACAGTGAGGAGCATGATGAGGAGCAAAGTGAGGAGCACGGTGAGGAGCTCAATGAGGAGCAGAATGAGGAGCATGGTGAGGAGCACAATGGAGGAGCATAATGCGGAGCACAATGAGGAGCACAATGAGGAGCACAATGAGGAGCATAATGAGGAGCACCATGAGGAGCACAGTGAGGAGCACAGTGAGGAGCATGATGAGGAGCAAAGTGAGGAGCACGGTGAGGAGCTCAATGAGGAGCACAATGAGGAGCATGGTGAGGAGGACGATGAGGAGCAAGGTGAGGAGCACGGTGAGGAGCACAATGAGGTGCACAATGACGGGCATGGTGAGGAGGACGGTGAGGAACACAGTGAGGAGCACAATGAGGAGCACAGTGAGGAGCACGGTGAGGAACACGGTGAGGAGCAGAAGGAGGAGCACAATGAGGAGGACGGTGAGGAGCACAGTGAGGAGCACAATGAGGAGCACAATGATGAGCACAATGAGGAGAACTGTGAGGAGCACAATGAGGAGCACAATGAGGAGCACAGTGAGGAGGACAATAAGGAGCATGGTGAGGAGCACCATGAGGAGCAAAATGAGGAGCGCAATGAGGAGAGGAGTGAGGGTCACAGTGAGGAGCACAATGAGGAGCACGGTGAAGAGCACAATGAGGATTACAATGAGGAGCACAGTGAGGAGCAGAATAAGGAGCACGGTGAGGAGCACAATGAGGAGCACAACGAGGAGCACAATGTGGAGCACGGCAAGGAGCACAATGAGGAGCACAATGAGGAGCACGGTGAGGAGCACAATGAGGAGCACAACGAGGAGCACAATGTGGAGCACGGCGAGGAGCACAATGTGGAGCACAATGAGGAGCACAATGAGGAGCACAATGTGGATAACGGAGGGAGCACAATGAGGAGCAGAGTGAGGAGCAAGGTGAGGAGTACAATGAGGAACACAATGAGAAGCACCGTGTGGAGCACAATGAGGAGCACAACGAGGAGCACAATGAGGATCACGGTGAGGAGCACAATGAGGAGCACAATGAGGAGCACGGTGAGCAGCACAATGAGGAGCACGGTGAGGAGCACAATGAGGAGCACGGTGAGCTGCACAATGAGGAGCACAATGAGGAGCACAATGAGGAGCACGATGAGGAGCACAATGAGGAGCATGGTGAGGAGGACGGTGAGGAACAGGGTGAGGAGCACAAGGAGTAGCACGGTGAGGAGCTCAATGAGGAGGAAGGTGAGGAGCACAATGAGGAGCACAATGAGAAGCACAATGAGTAGCACGGTGAGGAGCACAATGAGTAGCACGGTGAGGAGCACAATGAGGAGCACGGTGAGAAGCACAATGAGTAGCATGGTGAGGAGCACAATGAGTAGCATGGTGAGGAGCACAATGAGTAGCACAATGAGGAGCACGGTGAGAAGCACAATGAGAAGCACAATGAAGAGCACAGTGAGTAGCACAATGAGGAGCACGGTGAAGAGCACAATGAGGAGCATGGTGAGGAGCATGGAGAGGAGTACAATGAGGAGCACAATGAGGAGCACAATAGGAGCAAGGTGAGGAGCACAATGAGGAGCACAATGAGGAGCACGGTGAGGAGTACAATGAGGAGCACAATGAGGAGCACAATGACCCATATGGTGAGGAGCACAATGAAGAGCACAATGAGGAGCACAATGAGGAGCACGGTGTGGAGCACAATGAGGAGCACAACGAGGAGTATGTTGAGGAGCACAATGAGGAGCACGGTGAGGAGCAAAATGAGGAGCACAATGAGGAGCAGAATGAGGATCATGGTGAGGAGCACAATGGAGGAGCATGGTGAGGAGCACAATGTGGAGCACAATGAGGATCATGGTGAGGAGCATGGAGAGGAGAACAGAGAGGAGCACAATGAGGAGCACAATGAGGAGCATAATGAGGAGCACCATGAGGAGCACAGTGAGGAGCACAGTGAGGAGCATGATGAGGAGCAAAGTGAGGAGCACGGTGAGGAGCTCAATGAGGAGCACAATGAGGAGCATGGTGAGGAGGACGATGAGGAGCAAGGTGAGGAGCACGATGAGGAGCATGATGAGGAGCAAAGTGAGGAGCACGGTGAGGAGCTCAATGAGGAGCACAATGAGGAGCATGGTGAGGAGGGCGATGAGGAGCAAGGTGAGGAGCACGGTGAGGAGCACAATGAGGTGCACAATGAAGGGCATGGTGAGGAGGACGGTGAGGAACACAGTGAGGAGCACAAAGAGTAGCACGGTGAGGAGCACAATGAGGAGCAAGGTGAGGAGCACGGTGAGGAACACGGTGAGGAGCAGAAGGAGGAGCACAATGAGGAGGACGGTGAGGAGCACGGTGAGGAGCACAATGAGGAGCACGGTGATGAGCACAATGAGGAGAACTGTGAGGAGCACAATGAGGAGCACAATGAGGAGCACAGTGAGGAGGACAATAAGGAGCATGGTGAGGAGCACCATGAGGAGCAAAATGAGGAGCGCAATGAGGAGAGGAGTGAGGGTCACAGTGAGGAGCACAATGAGGAGCACGGTGAAGAGCACAATGAGGATTACAATGAGGAGCACAGTGAGGAGCAGAATAAAGAGCATGGTGAGGAACACGTTGAGGAGCACGAGGAGGAGCACAATGAGCAGCAAATGAGGAGCACAATGAGGAGCACAATGAGGAGCACAATGAGGAGCACAATAAGGAGCACGGTGAGGAGCACAATGAGGAGCACAATGAGGGGCAGAATGAGGAGCACAATGAGGAGCACAATGAGGAGCACAATGAGGAGCAATATGAGGAGCACAATAAGGAGCACGGTGAGGAGCACAATGAGGAGCACAATGAGGAGCACGGTGAGGAGTACAATGAGGAGCACAATGAAGAGCACAATGACCCATATGGTGAGGAGCACAATGAGGAGCATAATGAGGAGCACCAGGAGGAGCACAGTGAGGAGCACAGTGAGGAGCATGATGAGGAGCAAAGTGAGGAGCACGGTGAGGAGCTCAATGAGGAGCACAATGAGGAGCATGGTGAGGAGGACGATGAGGAGCAAGGTGAGGAGCACGATGAGGAGCATGATGAGGAGCAAAGTGAGGAGCACGGTGAGGAGCTCAATGAGGAGCACAATGAGGAGCATGGTGAGGAGGGCGATGAGGAGCAAGGTGAGGAGCACGGTGAGGAGCACAATGAGGTGCACAATGAAGGGCATGGTGAGGAGGACGGTGAGGAACACAGTGAGGAGCACAAAGAGTAGCACGGTGAGGAGCACAATGAGGAGCAAGGTGAGGAGCACGGTGAGGAACACGGTGAGGAGCAGAAGGAGGAGCACAATGAGGAGGACGGTGAGGAGCACGGTGAGGAGCACAATGAGGAGCACGGTGATGAGCACAATGAGGAGAACTGTGAGGAGCACAATGAGGAGCACAATGAGGAGCACAGTGAGGAGGACAATAAGGAGCATGGTGAGGAGCACCATGAGGAGCAAAATGAGGAGCGCAATGAGGAGAGGAGTGAGGGTCACAGTGAGGAGCACAATGAGGAGCACGGTGAAGAGCACAATGAGGATTACAATGAGGAGCACAGTGAGGAGCAGAATAAAGAGCATGGTGAGGAACACGTTGAGGAGCACGAGGAGGAGCACAATGAGCAGCAAATGAGGAGCACAATGAGGAGCACAATGAGGAGCACAATGAGGAGCACAATAAGGAGCACGGTGAGGAGCACAATGAGGAGCACAATGAGGAGCACGGTGAGGAGTACAATGAGGAGCACAATGAAGAGCACAATGACCCATATGGTGAGGAGCACAATGAGGAGCACAATGAGGAGCACGGTGAGGAGCAAAATGAGGAGCACAATGAGGAGCAGAATGAGGATCATGGTGAGGAGCATGGAGAGGAGCACAGAGAGGAGCACAATGAGGAGCATAATGAGGAGCACCATGAGGAGCACAGTGAGGAGCACAGTGAGGAGCATGATGAGGAGCAAAGTGAGGAGCACGGTGAGGAGCTCAATGAGGAGCACAATGAGGAGCATGGTGAGGAGGACGATGAGGAGCAAGGTGAGGAGCACGGTGAGGAGCACAATGAGGTGCACAATGAAGGGCATGGTGAGGAGGACGGTGAGGAACACAGTGAGGAGCACAAAGAGTAGCACGGTGAGGAGCACAATGAGGAGCACAGTGAGGAGCATGATGAGGAGCAAAGTGAGGAGCACGGTGAGGAGCTCAATGAGGAGCACAATGAGGAGCATGGTGAGGAGGGTGATGAGGAGCAAGGTGAGGAGCACGGTGAGGAGCACAATGAGGTGCACAATGAAGGGCATGGTGAGGAGGACGGTGAGGAAGAGGGTGAGGAGCACAAGGAGTAGCACGGTGAGGAGCTCAATGAGGAGGAAGGTGAGGAGCACAATGAGGAGCACAATGAGAAGCACAATGAGTAGCACGGTGAGGAGCACAATGAGGAGCACAATGAAGAGCACAGTGAGTAGCACAATGAGGAGCACAATGAGGAGCACAATAGGAGCAAGGTGAGGAGCACAATGAGGAGCACAATGAGGAGCACGGTGAGGAGTACAATGAGGAGCACAATGAGGAGCACAATGACCCATATGGTGAGGAGCACAATGAAGAGCACAATGAGGAGCACAATGAGGAGCACGGTGTGGAGCACAATGAGGAGCACAACGAGGAGTATGTTGAGGAGCACAATGAGGAGCACGGTGAGGAGCAAAATGAGGAGCACAATGAGGAGCAGAATGAGGATCATGGTGAGGAGCACAATGGAGGAGCATAATGCGGAGCACGGTGAGGAGCACAATGAGGAGCATGGTGAGGAGCACAATGTGGAGCACAATGAGGATCATGGTGAGGAGCATGGAGAGGAGAACAGAGAGGAGCACAATGAGGAGCACAATGAGGAGCATAATGAGGAGCACCATGAGGAGCACAGTGAGGAGCACAGTGAGGAGCATGATGAGGAGCAAAGTGAGGAGCACGGTGAGGAGCTCAATGAGGAGCACAATGAGGAGCATGGTGAGGAGGACGATGAGGAGCAAGGTGAGGAGCACGATGAGGAGCATGATGAGGAGCAAAGTGAGGAGCACGGTGAGGAGCTCAATGAGGAGCACAATGAGGAGCATGGTGAGGAGGGCGATGAGGAGCAAGGTGAGGAGCACGGTGAGGAGCACAATGAGGTGCACAATGAAGGGCATGGTGAGGAGGACGGTGAGGAACACAGTGAGGAGCACAAAGAGTAGCACGGTGAGGAGCACAATGAGTAGCAAGGTGAGGAGCACGGTGAGGAACACGGTGAGGAGCAGAAGGAGGAGCACAATGAGGAGCACAATGAGGAGCACAGTGAGGAGCACAATGAGGAGTACAATGAGGAGCACGATGAGGAGCCCGGTGAGGGGCACAATGAGAAGCACAATGAGGAGCACAGTGAGGAGCACAGTGAGGAGGACAATAAGGAGCATGGTGAGGAGCACCATGAGGAGCAAAATGAGGAGCGCAATGAGGAGAGGAGTGAGGGTCACAGTGAGGAGCACAATGAGGAGCACGGTGAAGAGCACAATGAGGATTACAATGAGGAGCACAATGTGGAGCAGAATAAAGAGCATGGTGAGGAACACGTTGAGGAGCACGAGGAGGAGCACAATGAGCAGCAAATGAGGAGCACAATGAGGAGCACAATGAGGAGCACAGTGGGGAGCACAATGAGGAGCACGGTGAGGAGCATGGTGAGGAGCACAATGAGGAGCACAATGAGGAGCACGGTGTGGAGCACAATGAGGAGCACAACGAGGAGTATGTTGAGGAGCACAATGAGGAGCACGGGGAGGAGCAAAATGAGGAGCACAATGAGGAGCAGAATGAGGATCATGGTGAGGAGCATGGAGAGGAGCACAGAGAGGAGCACAATGAGGAGCATAATGAGGAGCACCATGAGGAGCACAGTGAGGAGCACAGTGAGGAGCATGATGAGGAGCAAAGTGAGGAGCACGGTGAGGAGCTCAATGAGGAGCACAATGAGGAGCATGGTGAGGAGGACGATGAGGAGCAAGGTGAGGAGCACGGTGAGGAGCACAATGAGGTGCACAATGAAGGGCATGGTGAGGAGGACGGTGAGGAACACAGTGAGGAGCACAAAGAGTAGCACGGTGAGGAGCACAATGAGGAGCACAGTGAGGAGCATGATGAGGAGCAAAGTGAGGAGCACGGTGAGGAGCTCAATGAGGAGCACAATGAGGAGCATGGTGAGGAGGGTGATGAGGAGCAAGGTGAGGAGCACGGTGAGGAGCACAATGAGGTGCACAATGAAGGGCATGGTGAGGAGGACGGTGAGGAACACAGTGAGGAGCACAAAGAGTAGCACGGTGAGGAGCACAATGAGGAGCACGGTGAGGAGCACGGTGAGGAACACGGTGAGGAGAAGAAGGAGGAGCACAATGAGGAGGACGGTGAGGAGCACGGTGAGGAGCACAATGAGGAGCACAATGAGGAGCACGGTGAGGAGTACAATGAGGAGCACAATGAGGAGCACAATGACCCATATGGTGAGGAGCACAATGAGGAGCACAATGAGGAGCACGGTGTGGAGCACAATGAGGAGCACAACGAGGAGTATGTTGAGGAGCACAATGAGGAGCACGGTGAGGAGCAAAATGAGGAGCACAATGAGGAGCAGAATGAGGATCATGGTGAGGAGCATGGAGAGGAGCACAGAGAGGAGCACAATGAGGAGCATAATGAGGAGCACCATGAGGAGCACAGTGAGGAGCACAGTGAGGAGCATGATGAGGAGCAAAGTGAGGAGCACGGTGAGGAGCTCAATGAGGAGCACAATGAGGAGCATGGTGAGGAGGACGATGAGGAGCAAGGTGAGGAGCACGGTGAGGAGCACAATGAGGTGCACAATGAAGGGCATGGTGAGGAGGACGGTGAGGAACACAGTGAGGAGCACAAAGAGTAGCACGGTGAGGAGCACAATGAGGAGCACAGTGAGGAGCATGATGAGGAGCAAAGTGAGGAGCACGGTGAGGAGCTCAATGAGGAGCACAATGAGGAGCATGGTGAGGAGGGTGATGAGGAGCAAGGTGAGGAGCACGGTGAGGAGCACAATGAGGTGCACAATGAAGGGCATGGTGAGGAGGACGGTGAGGAACACAGTGAGGAGCACAAAGAGTAGCACGGTGAGGAGCACAGTGAGGAGCACGGTGAGGAGCACGGTGAGGAACACGGTGAGGAGAAGAAGGAGGAGCACAATGAGGAGGACGGTGAGGAGCACGGTGAGGAGCACAATGAGGAGCACAATGAGGAGCACAATGAGCAGCACAATGAGGAGCACAGTGAGGAGCACAATGAGGAGCACAGTGATGAGCACAATGAGGAGAACTGTGAGGAGCACAATGAGGAGCACAATGAGGAGCACAGTGAGGAGGACAATAAGGAGCATGGTGAGGAGCACCATGAGGAGCAAAATGAGGAGCGCAATGAGGAGAGGAGTGAGGGTCACAGTGAGGAGCACAATGAGGAGCACGGTGAAGAGCACAATGAGGATTACAATGAGGAGCACAGTGAGGAGCAGAATAAGGAGCACGGTGAGGAGCACAATGAGGAGCACAACGAGGAGCACAATGAGGAGCACGGTGAGGAGCACAATGAGGAGCACAATGAGGAGCACGGTGAGGAGCACAATGAGGAGCACAATGAGGAGCACGGTGAGGAGCACAATGAGGAGCACCATGAGGAGCACGGAGAGGAGCACAATAAGGAACACAATGAAGAGCACCATGAGGAGCATAGTGAGGAGCACAGTGATGAGCACGATGAGGAGCACAATGAGGAGCATGGTGAGGAGGACGGTGAGGAACAGGGTAAGCAGCACAAGGAGTAGCACGGTGAGGAGCTCAATGAGGAGGAAGGTGAGGAGCACAATGAGGAGCACAATGAGAAGCACAATGAGTAGCACGGTGAGGAGCACAATGAGGAGCACGGTGAGAAGCACAATGAGGAGCACAATGAAGAGCACAATGAGGAGCACAATGAGGAGCACGGTGAGAAGCACAATGAGGAGCACAATGAAGAGCACAGTGAGTAGCACAATGAGGAGTACGGTGAAGAGCACAATGAGGAGCATGGTGAGGAACACGTTGAGGAGCACGAGGAGGAGCACAATGAGCAGCAAATGAGGAGCACAATGAGGAGCACAATGAGGAGCACAATGAGGAGCACAATAGGAGCACGGTGAGGAGCACAATGAGGAGCACGGTGAGGAGTACAATGAGGAGCACAGTGAGGAGCACAATGACCCATATGGTGAGGAGCACAATGAGGAGCATAATGCGGAGCACGGTGAGGAGCACAATGAGGAGCATGGTGAGGAGCACAATGAGGAGCACAATGAGGATCACGGTGAGGAGAATGGAGAGGAGCACAGAGAGGAGCACAATGAGGAGCACAATGAGGAGCATAATGAGGAGCACCATGAGGAGCACAGTGAGGAGCACAGTGAGGAGCATGATGAGGAGCAAAGTGAGGAGCACGGTGAGGAGCTCAATGAGGAGCACCATGAGGAGCACAGTGAGGAGCACAGTGAGGAGGACGATGAGGAGCAAGGTGAGGAGCACGGTGAGGAGCACAATGAGGTGCACAATGAAGGGCATGGTGAGGAGGACGGTGAGAAACACAGTGAGGAGCACAAAGAGTAGCACGGTGAGGAGCACAATGAGGAGCAAGGTGAGGAGCACGGTGAGGAACACGGTGAGGAGCAGAAGGAGGAGCACAATGAGGAGGACGGTGAGGAGCACGGTGAGGAGCACAATGAGGAGCACAATGAGGAGCACAGTGATGAGCACAATGAGGAGAACTGTGAGGAGCACAATGAGGAGCACAATGAGGAGCACAGTGAGGAGGACAATAAGGAGCATGGTGAGGAGCACCATGAGGAGCAAAATGAGGAGCGTAATGAGGAGAGGAGTGAGGGTCACAATGAGGAGCACAATGAGGAGCACGGTGAAGAGCACAATGAGGATTACAATGAGGAGCACAGTGAGGAGCAGAATAAGGAGCACGGTGAGGAGCACAATGAGGAGCACAATGAGGAGAACAAGGAACAGCATGGTGAGGAGCACAATGAGGAGTACAATGAGGAGAACAAGGAACAGCATGGTGAGGAGCACAATGAGGAGCACAATGAGGAGCACGGAGAGGAGCACAATGAGGAGCACAATGAGGAGCACAATGAGGAGCACAATGAGGATCACGGTGAGGAGCACAATGAGGAGCACAATGAGGAGCACAGTGAGGAGCACGATGAGGAGCACAATGAGGAGCACGGTGAGCAGCACAATGAGGAGCACAATGTGGAGCACGGCGAGGAGCACAATGTGGAGAACGGAGGGAGCACAATGAGGAGCAGAGTGAGGAGCAAGGTGAGGAGTACAATGAGGAACACAATGAGAAGCACCGTGTGGAGCACAATGAGGAGCACAACGAGGAGCACAATGAGGATCACGGTGAGGAGCACAATGAGGAGCACAATGAGGAGCACGGTGAGCAGCACAATGAGGAGCACAATGAGGAGCACAATGAGGAGCACGGAGAGGAGCACAATGAGGAGCACAAAGAGGAGCACAATGAGGAGCACAATAAGGAACACAATGAGGAGCACCATGAGGAGCACGGAGAGGAGCACAGTGATGAGCACGATGAGGAGCACAATGAGGAGCATGGTGAGGAGGACGGTGAGGACCAGGGTGAGGAGCACAAGGAGTAGCAGGGTGAGGATTCATTGAGGAGGAAGGTGAGGAGCACAATGAGGAGCACAATGAGAAGCACAATGAGTAGCACGGTGAGGAGCACAATGAGGAGCACGGTGAGAAGCACAATGAGGAGCACAATGAGGAGCACAGTGAGTAGCACAATGAGGAACACGGTGAGGAGCAGAAGGAGGAGCACAATGAGGAGGACGGTGAGGAGCACGGTGAGGAGCACAATGAGGAGCACAATGAGGAGCACAGTGATGAGCACAATGAGGAGAACTGTGAGGAGCACAATGAGGAGCACAATGAGGAGCACAGTGAGGAGGACAATAAGGAGCATGGTGAGGAGCACCATGAGGAGCAAAATGAGGAGCGCAATGAGGAGAGGAGTGAGGGTCACAGTGAGGAGCAGAATAAGGAGCACGGTGAGGAGCACAATGAGGAGCACAACGAGGAGCACAATGAGGATCACGGTGAGGAGCACAATGAGGAGCACAATGAGGAGCACGGTGAGCAGCACAAAGAGGAGCACAATGAGGAGCACAATGAGGAGCACGGAGAGGAGCACAGTGAGGAGCACAATGAGGAGCACAATGAGGAGCACAATAAGGAACACAATGAGGAGCACCATGAGGAGCATAGTGAGGAGCACAGTGAGGAGCATGATGAGGAGCACAATGAGGAGCATGGTGAGGAGCACAATGAGGAGCATGGTGAGGAGGACGGTGAGGAACAGGGTGAGGAGCACAAGGAGTAGCACGGTGAGGAGCTCAATGAGGAGGAAGGCGAGGAGCACAATGAGTAGCACGGTGAGGAGCACAATGAGGAGCACGGTGAGAAGCACAATGAGGAGCACAATGAAGAGCACAGTGAGTAGCACAATGAGGAGCATGGTGAAGAGCACAATGAAGAGCATGGTGAGGAACACGTTGAGGAGCACGAGGAGGAGCACAATGAGCAGCAAATGAGGAGCACAATGAGGAGCACAATGAGGAGCACAATAAGGAGCACGGTGAGGAGCACAATGAGGAGCACAATGAGCAGCACGGTGAGGAGCATGGAGAGGAGTACAATGAGGAGCACAATGAGGAGCACAATAGGAGCACGGTGAGGAGCACAATGAGGAGCACAATGAGGAGCACGGTGAGGAGTACAATGAGGAGCACAATGAGGAGCACAATGACCCATATGGTGAGGAGCACAATGAGGAGCACAATGAGGAGCACGGTGTGGAGCACAATGAGGAGCACAACGAGGAGTATGTTGAGGAGCACAATGAGGAGCACGGTGAGGAGCAAAATGAGGAGCACAATGAGGAGCAGAATGAGGATCATGGTGAGGAGCACAATGGAGGAGCATAATGCGGAGCACGGTGAGGAGCACAATGAGGAGCACAATGAGGATCATGGTGAGGAGCATGGAGAGGAGCACAGAGAGGAGCACAATGAGGAGCACAATAGGAGCACGGTGAGGAGCACAGTGAGGAGCACAATGAGGAGCATGGTGAGGAGCACAATGAGGAGCACAATGAGGAGCACAATGAGGAGCACGGTGAGGAGCAAAATGAGGAGCACAATGAGGAGCACAATGAGGAGCAGAATAAGGAGCACGGTGAGGAGCACAATGAGGAGCACAATGAGGAGCACGGTGAGGAGCACAATGAGGAGCACAATGAGGAGCATGGTGAGGAGCACGGTGAGGAGCACAATGAGGAGCACGGTGAGGAGCACAATGAGGAGCACAATGAGGAGCATGGTGAGGAGCACGGTGAGGAGCACAATGAGGAGCACGGTGAGGAACACAATGAGAAGCACGGTGAGGAGCACCAAGAGGAGCACAATGAGGAGCACAATGAGGAGCAATGTGAGGAGCACAATGAGGAGCACAATAAGGAAAACAATGAGGAGCACCATGAGGAGCACAGTGAGGAGCACAGTGAGGAGCACGATGAGGAGCACAATGAGGAGCATGGTGAGGAGGACGGTGAGGAACAGGGTGAGGAGCACAAGGAGTAGCACGGTGAGGAGCTCAATGAGGAGGAAGGTGAGGAGCACAATGAGGAGCACAATGAGGAGCACAATGAGTAGCACGGTGAGGAGCACAATGAGGAGCACAATGAAGAGCACAGTGAGTAGCACAATGAGGAGCACGGTGAAGAGCACAATGAGGAGCATGGTGAAGAGCACAATGAAGAGCATGGTGAGGAACCCGTTGAGGAGCACGAGGAGGAGCACAATGAGCAGCAAATGAGGAGCACAATGAGGAGCACAATGAGGAGCACAATAAGGAGCACGGTGAGGAGCACAATGAGGAGCACAATGAGGAGCACGGTGAGGAGCATGGAGAGGAGCACGAGGAGGAACACAATGAGGAGCACAATGAGGAGCACAATAGGAGCACGGTGAGGAGCACAATGAGGAGCACAATGAGGAGCACAATGAGGAGCACGGTGAGGAACACAATGAGGAGCATGGTGAGGAGCACAATGAGGAGCACAATGTGAAGGACGGTGAGGAGCACTGTGAGGAGCACAATGAGGATCACCATGAGGAGCACGGTGAGGAGCACAATGAGAAGCACAATGAGGAGCCAAATGAGGAACACAATGAGGAGCACAGGGAGGAGGACAATAAGGAGCACGGTGAGGAGCACAATGAGGAGCAAAATGAGGAGCACAATGAGGTGCGGAGTGAGGGTCACAGTGAGGAGCACAATGAGGAGCACGGTGAAGAGCACAATGAGGAGCATGGTGAAGAGCACAATGAAGAGCATGGTGAGGAATATGTTGAGGAGCATGAGGAGGAGCACAATGAGCAGCACAATGAGGAGCACGATGAGGAGCACAATGAGGAGCACAATGACCCGTATGGTGAGGAGCACAATGAGGAGCACAATGAGGAGCACAATGAGGAGTATGTTGAGGAGCACAATGAGGAGCAGAATAAGGAGCACGGTGAGGAGCACAAAGAGGATCACAATGAGGAGCACGGTGAGGAGCATGGAGAGGAGTACAATGAGGAGCACAATGAGGAGCACAATAGGAGCACGGTGAGGAGCACAATGAGGAGCACAATGAGGAGCACAATGAGGAGCACAGTGAGGAGCACAATGAGGAGCACAGTGGGGAGCACAATGAGGAGTACAGTGGGGAGCACGATGAGGAGCACGGTGAGGAGCACAATGAGGAGCTCAATGAGGAGCATGGTGAGGAAGACAATGAGAAGCATGGTGAGGAGCACAATGACGAGCGCAATGAGGAGCACGGTGAGGAACACAATGAGAAGCACGGTGAGGAGCACCAAGAGGAGCACAATGAGGAGCACAATGAGGAGCACAATAAAGAGCACAATGAAGAGCACAATGAAGAGAACAGTGAGGAGCACAAGGAGGTGCACAAAGAGGAGTACAATGAGGAGCACAATGAGGAGCACAATGAGGTGCACGGTGAGGAGCACAATGAGAAGCACAATGAGGTGCATAATGAGGAGCACAGTGAGGAGCACAATGAGGAGCACAGTGGGGAGCACAATGAGGAGCACGGTGAGGAGCACAATGAGAAGCACAATGAGGAGCATCATGAGGAGCACAATGTGGAGCAGAGTGAGGAGCATGGTGAGGAGCACAATGAGGAGAACAATGAGGAACACGATGAGGAGGAGAATGAGGAGCACAATGAGGAGCACAATAAGGAGTACGATGAGTAACACAATGAGGAGCACAATGAGGAGCATGGTGAGGAGCACAATGAGGAGCACAATGCGAAGCACGGTGAGGAGCATGGCGAGGAGCACAATGAGGGTCAAAATGAGGAGCACGGTGTGGAGCACAATGAGGAGCACAATGAGGATCACAATGAGGAGCACAATGAGGAGCACAGTGAGGAGCACAGTGAGGAGCACAGTGAGGAGCACAATGAGGAGCACAATGAGCAGCACAAGGAGGAGAATAAGGGACAGCATGGTGAGGAGCACAATGAGGAGCACAATGAGGAGAATGGTGAGGAAGACAATGAGAAGCATGGTAAGGATCACAATGAGGTGCGCAATGAGGAGCAATGTGAGGAGCACGGTGAGGAACACAATGAGGAGCACGGTGAGGAGCACAATGAGGAGCACAATGCGAAGCACGGTGAGGAGCACGGTGAGGAGCACAATGAGGAGAATGGCGAGGAGCACAATGAAGAGCACAATGAGGAGCACAATGAAGAGCACAATGATTGCACAATGAAGAGCACAGTGAGGAGCACAAGGAGGTGCACAAAGCCGAGTACAATGAGGAGCACAATGAGGAGCACAGTGAGGAGCACTGTGAGGAGCACGGTGAGGAGCACAATGAGAAGCACAATGAGGTGCACAATGAGGAGCACAATGAGGAGCACAATGAGGAGCACAGTGAGGAGCACAATGAGGAGTACAATGAGGAGCACGATGAGGAGCACAATGAGGAGCGCAATGAGGAGAACAATGAGGAGCACGGTGAGGAGCACAATGAGGAGCAGAGTGAGGAGCATGGTGAGGAGCACAATGAGGGGAACAATGAGGAACACGATGAGGAGGAAAATGAGGAGCACAATGAGGAGCACAATAAGGAGTACGGTGAGTAACACAATGAGGAGCACGGTGAGGAGGACAATGAGGAGCACAATGCGAAGCACGGTGAGGAGGACAATGAGGAGCACAATGCGAAGCACGGTGAGGAGCACAATGAGGAGCACGGTGAGGAGCACAATGCGAAGCACGGTGAGGAGCATGGTGAGGAGCACAATGAGGGTCAAAATGAGGAGCACGGTGAGGAGCACAATGAGGACAATGGCGAGGAGCACAATGAGGAGCACAATGAGGAGCACAATGAAGAGCACAATGAAGAGCACAATGAAGAGCACAGTGAGGAGCACAAGGAGGTGCACAAAGAGGAGTACAATGAGGAGCACAATGAGGAGCACGGGGAGGAGCACAATGAGGAGCACAGTGAGGAGCACTGTGAGCAGCACAATGAGGAGCACAATGAGGAGCACAGTGAGGAGCACAATGAGGAGTACAATGAGGAGCACGATGAGGCGCCCGGTGAGGAGCAAAATGTGGAGCACAATGAGGAGCAGCATGAGGAGCAGGGTGAGGAGCACAATGAGGAGCACAATGAGGAGCAGGGTTACTTGCAAAATGAGAGCACAATGAGGAGCACAGTGAAGAACACAATGTGGAGCACAATGAGGAGGACAATGAGGCACACAATGAGGAGCACAATGTGGAGAACGGAGGGAGCACAATGAGGAGCAGAGTGAGGAGCATGGTGAGGAGTAGAATGAGGAACACAATGAGAAGCACCGTGTGGAGCACGATGAGGAGCACAACGAGGAGCACGTTGAGAAGCACAATGAGTAGCACG
Organism: Carcharodon carcharias; assembly: GCF_017639515.1. Classification (NCBI taxonomy): domain Eukaryota; kingdom Metazoa; phylum Chordata; class Chondrichthyes; order Lamniformes; family Lamnidae; genus Carcharodon; species Carcharodon carcharias. The sequence continues at coordinate 197,061,734 of NC_054471.1, forward strand.
GTGAGGAGCAAAACGAGGAGCACAATGAGGAGCACAATGAGGAGCACAATGAGGATCATGGTGAGGAGCACAATGAGGAGCACAATGAGGAGCACGGAGAGGAGCACAATGAGGAGCACAATGAGGAGCACAATGAGGAGCACAATAAGGAACACAATGAGGAGCACCATGAGGAGCATAGTGAGGAGCACAGTGAGGAGCACGATGAGGAGCACAATGAGGAGCATGGTGAGGAGGACGGTGCGGAACAGGGTGAGGAGCACAAGGAGTAGCACGGTGAGGAGCTCAATGAGGAGGAAGGTGGGGAGCACAATGAGGAGCACAATGAGGAGCACAATGAGGAGCACGGAGAGGAGCACAATGAGGAGCACAATGAGGAGCACAATGAGAAGCACAATGAGGAGCACAATGAGGAGCACGGTGAGGAGCACAATGTGGAGCACAATAAGGAGTACGGTGAGTAACACAATGAGGAGCACAATGAGGAGCATGGTGAGGAGCACAATGAGGAGCACAATGAGGAGCAGCATGAGGAGCAGGGTGAGGAGCACAATGAGGAGCAGGGTTACTTGCAAAATGAGAGCACGGTGAGGAGCACAGTGAAGAACACAATGAGGAGCACAATGAGGAGCACGGTGAGGAGCACAATGTGGAGCACGGCGAGGAGCACAATGCGGAGCACAATGAGGAGGACAATGAGGCGCACAAGGAGGAGCACAATGTGGAGAACGGAGGGAGCACAATGAGGAGCAGAGTGAGGAGCATGGTGAGGAGTACAGTGAGGAACACAATGAGGAGCACATTGAGAAGCACAATGAGGAGCACGGTGAGGAGCAAAATGAGGAGCACAATGAGGAGCACAATGAGGAGCACAATGAGGATCACGGTGAGGAGCACAATGAGGAGCACAATGAGGAGCACGGAGAGGAGCACAATGAGGAGCACAATGGGGAACACAATGAGGAGCACAATAAGGAACACAATGAGGAGCACCATGAGGAGCATAGTGAGGAGCACAGTGAGAAGCACGATGAGGAGCACAATGAGGAGCATGGTGAGGAGGACGGTGCGGAACAGGGTGAGGAGTACAAGGAGTAGCACGGTGAGGAGCTCAATGAGGAGGAAGGTGGGGAGCACAATGAGGAGCACAATGAGGAGCACAATGAGTAGCACGGTGAGGAGCACAATGAGGAGCACGGTGAGAAACACAATGAGGAGCACAATCAAGAGCACAGTGAGTAGCACGGTGAGGAGCACAATGAGGAGCACGGTGAGGAGCACAATGAGGAGCACAGTGAGGAGCACGGTGAGGAGCACAATGAGGAGCACAATGATGAGCACAGTGAGGAGCACAATGAGGAGCACAATGAGGAGCACGGTGAGGAGCACAATGAGGAGCACAATCCGGTGCAAGTTGAGGAGCACAGTGAGGAGCAAAATGAGGAGCACAATGAGGAACACATTGAGTCGCACAATGAAGAGCACAATGAAGAGCACAGTGAGGAGCACAATGAGGAGCACAATGAGGAACACCATGAGGAGCACGGTGAGGAGCACAATGAGGAGAACAATGAGGAGCATGGTAAGGAGCACAATGAGAAGCACAATGAGGAGCCAAATGAGGAGCACAATGAGGAGCACAGGGAGGAGGACAATAAGGAGCACGGTGAGGAGCACAATGAGGAGCAAAATGAGGAGCACAATGAGGAGAGGAGCGAGGGTCACAGTGAGGAGCACAATGAGGAGCACGGTGAAGAGCAGAATGAGGAGCATGGTGAAGAGCACAATGAAGAGCATGGTGAGGAACACGTTGAGGAGCATGAGGAGGAGCACAATGAGCAGCAAATGAGGAGCACAATGAGGAGCACAATGACCCGTATGGTGAGGAGCACAATGAGGAGCACAATGAGGAGCAAAATGAGGAGCACAATGAGGAGCACAATGAGGATCATGGTGAGGAGCACAATGGACGAGCATAATGAGGAGCACGGTGAGGAGCACAATGTGGAGCACAATGAGGAGCACAGTGAGGAGCAAAATGAGCAGCACAATGAGGATCACGGTGAGGAGCATGGAGAGGAGCACAGAGAGGAGCACAATGAGGAGCATAATGAGGAGCACAATGAGGAGCACCATGAGGAGCACAGTGAGGAGCACAGTGAGGAGCTCAATGAGGAGCACCATGAGGAGCACAGTGAGGAGCATGATGAGGAGCAAAGTGAGGAGCACGGTGAGGAGCTCAATGAGGAGCACAATGAGGAGCACGGTGAGGAGCACGGTGAGGAGCAAAATGAGGAGCACAATGAGGAGCACGGTGAGGAGCACAATGAGGAGCACAATGAGGAGCACGGTGAGGAGCATGGTGAGGAACACGGTGAGGAGCAGAAGGAGGAGCACAATGAGGAGGACGGTGAGGAGCACGGTGAGGAGCACAATGAGGAGCACAATGAGGAGCACGGTGAGGAGCACAATGAGGAGAACTGTGAGGAACACAATGAGGAGCACAATGAGGAGCACAGTGAGGAGGACAATAAGGAGCACAATGAGGAGCACAATGAGGAGCACAATGAGGAGCGGAATGAGGGTCACAGTGAGGAGCACAATGGGGAGCACGGTGAAGAGCACAATGCGGATTACAATGAGGAGCACAGTGAGGAGCAGAATAAGGAGCACAATGAGGAGCACAATGAGGAGCACAATGAGGAGGAGAATGAGGAGCACAATGAGGAGCACGGTGAGGAGCACAATGAGAAGCACAGTGAGGAGCACAATGAGGAGCACGCTGAGGAGCACAATTAGGAGCACAATGAGGAGCAGAGTGAGGAGCATGGTGAGGAGCACAGTGAGGAGAACAATGAGGAACACGATGAGGAGGAGAATGAGGAGCACAATGAGGAGCACAATAAGGAGTACGATGAGTAACACAATGACGAGCACAATGAGGAGCACGGTGAGGAGCACGGTGAGGAGCACAATGAGGGTCAAAATGAGGAGCACAATGAGGAGCACAATGAGGAGCACAATGAGCATCACAATGAAGAGCACAATGAAGAGCACAGTGAGGAGCACAAAGAGGAGCACAATGAGGTGCACAATGAGGAGCACAATGAGGAGCACAATGAGGAGCACAATGAGGAGCACAGTGAGGAGCACAATGAGGAGCACAATGAGGAGCACAAGGAGGAGAATAAGGAACAGCATGGTGAGGAGCACAATGAGGAGCACAATGAGGAGCACGATGAGGAACACAATGAGAAGCACGGTGAGGAGCACCAAGAGGAGCACAATGAGGAGCACAATGCGAAGCATGGTGAGGAGCACGGTGAGGTGCACAATGAAGGTCAAAACGAGGAGCACGGTGAGGAGCACAATGAGGAGAATGGCGAGGAGCACAATGAAGAGCACAATGAGGAGCACAATGAAGAGCACAATGATTGCACAATTAAGAGCACAGTGAGGAGCACAAGGAGGTGCACAAAGCCGAGTACAATGAGCAGCACAATGAGGAGCACGGGGAGGAGCACAATGAGGAGCACAGTGAGGAGCACTGTGAGGAGCACGGTGAGGAGCACAATGAGAAGCACAATGAGGTGCACAATGAGGAGCACAATGAGGAGCACAATGAGGAGCACAGTGAGGAGCACAATGAGGAGTACAATGAGGAGAAAAAGGAACAGCACGGTGAGGAGCACAATGAGGAGCAGAGAGAGGAGCATGGTGAGGAGCACAATGAGGGGAACAATGAGGAACACGATGAAGAGGACAATGAGGAGCACGGTGAGGAGCACGGTGAGGAGCACAATGAGGCGCACAATGAGGAGCACAGTGTGGAGAATGGAGGGAGCACAATGAGGAGCAGAGTGAGGAGCATGGTGAGGAGTACAATGAGGAACACAATGAGGAACACATTGAGAAGCACAATGAGGAGCACAGTGAGGAGCAAAATGAGGAGCACAATGAGGAGCACAATGAGGAGCACAATGAGGATCACGGTGAGGAGCACAATGAGGAGCACAATGAGGAGCATGGAGAGGAGCACAATGAGGAGCACAATGAGGAGCACAATGAGGAGCACAATAAGGAACACAACGAGGAGTACCATGAGGAGCATAGTGAGGAGCACAGTGAGGAGCACGATGAGGAGCACAATGAGGAGCATGGTGAGGAGGACGGTGTGGAACAGGGTGAGGAGCACAAGGAGTAGCACGGTGAGGAGCACAATGAGTAGCACAATGAGGAGCACAATGAGTAGCACGGTGAGGAGCACAATGAGGAGCACAATCAAGAGCACAGTGAGTAGCACAATGAGGAGCACAGTGAGGAGCACGGTGAGGAGCACAATGAGGAGCACAATGAGGAGCACAATGAGTAGCACGGTGAGGAGCACAATGAGGAGCACGGTGAGAAGCACAATGAGGAGCACAATCAAGAGCACAGTGAGTAGCACAATGAGGAGCACAGTGAGGAGCACAGTGAGGAGGACAATGAGGAGCACAGTGAGGAGCACGGTGAGGAGCACAATGAGGAGCACAATGCGGAGCAAGTTGAGGAGCACAGTGAGGAGCAAAATGAGGAGCACAATGAGGAACACATTGAGTCGCACAATGAAGAGCACAATGAAGAGAACAGTGAGGAGCACAATGAGGTGCACAATGAGGAACACCATGAGGAGCATGGTAAGGAGTACAATGAGAAGCACAATGAGGAGCCAAATGAGGAGCACAATGAGGAGCACAGGGAGGAGGACAATAAGGAGCACGGTGAGGAGCACAATGAGGAGCAAAATGAGGAGCACAATGAGGAGCGGAGTGAGGGTCGCAGTGAGGAGCACAATGAGGAGCACAGTGAAGAGCACAATGAGGAGCATGGTGAAGAGCACAATGATGAGCACGGTGAGGAACACGTTGAGGAGCACGAGGAGGAGCACAATGAGGAGCACAACAGGAGCACAATGAGGAGCACAATGAGGAGCATGGTGAGGAGCACAATGAGGAGCACAATGAGGAGCACAATGAGGAGTATGTTGAGGAGCACAATGAGGAGCACGGTGAGGAGCAAAATGAGGAGCACAATGAGGAGCACAATGAGGATCATGGTGAGGAGCACAATGGACGAGCATAATGCGGAGCACGGTGAGGAGCACAATGAGTAGCATGGTGAGGAGCACAATGTGGAGCACAATGAGGAGCACAGAGAGGAGCACAATGAGGAGCACAATGAGGAGCATAATGAGGAGCACCATGAGGAGCACAGTGAGGAGCACTCTGAGGAGCATGATGAGGAGCAAAGTGAGGAGCATGGTGAGGAGGACGATGAGGGGCAAGGTGAGGAGCACGGTGAGGAGCACAATGAGGTGCACAATGAAGGGCATTGTTAGGACGACGGTGAGGAACACAGTGAGGAGCACAAAGAGTAGCACGGTGAGGAGCACAATGAGGAGCACAGTGAGGAGCACAATGAGGAGCACAGTGAGGAGCACAATGAGGAGCATGGTGAGGAGCACGGTGAGGAACATGGTGAGGAGCAGAAGGAGGAGCACAATGAGGAGGACGGTGAGTAGCACGGTGTGGAGCACAATGAGGAGCACAGTGAAGAGCACAATGAGGAGCATGGTGAAGAGCACAATGAAGAGCACGGTGAGGAGCATGGAGAGGAGCACAATGAGGACCACAATGAGGAACATGGTGAGGAGCACAATGAGGAGCACAATGAGGAGCACAATGAACCGTATGGTGAGGAGCACAATGAGGAGCACGGTGAGGAGCAAAATGAGGAGCACAATGAGGAGCACAAAGAGGATCATGGTGAGGAGCACAATGGAGGAGCATAATGCGGAGCACGGTGAGGAGCACAATGAGGAGCATGGTGAGGAGCACAATGTGGAGCACAATGAGGAGGACAGTGAGGAGCACTCTGAGGAGCATGATGAGGAGCAAAGTGAGGAGCACGGTGAGGAGCTCAATGAGGAGCACAATGAGGAGCATGGTGAGGAGCATGGAGAGGAGCACAGAGAGGAGCACAATGAGGAGCACAATGAGGAGCATAATGAGGAGCACCATGAGGAGCACAGTGAGGAGCACTCTGAGGAGCATGATGAGGAGCAAAGTGAGGAGCACGGTGAGGAGCTCAATGAGGAGCACAATGAGGAGCATGGTGAGGAGGACGATGAGGGGCAAGGTGAGGAGCACGGTGAGGAGCACAATGAGGTGCACAATGAAGGGCATTGTTAGGAGGACGGTGAGGAACACAGTGAGGAGCACAAAGAGTAGCACGGTGAGGAGCACAATGAGGACCACAGTGAGGAGCACAATGAGGAGCACAATGAGGAGCACGGTGAGGAGCATGGTGAGGAGCAGAAGGAGGAGCACAATGAGGAGCACGGTGATGAGCACAATGAGGAGAACTGTGAGGAACCCAATGAGGAGCACAATGAGGAGCACAGTGAGGAGGACAATAAGGAGCATGGTGAGGAGCACAATGAGGAGCAAAATGAGGAGCACAATGAGGAGCGGAGTGAGGGTCACAGTGAGGAGCACAATGGTGAGCACGGTGAAGAGCACAATGAGGATTACAATGAGGAGCACAGTGAGGAGCAGAATAAGGAGCACGGTGAGGAGCACAATGAGGAGCACAATGAGGAGCACAATGAGGAGCACGGTGAGGAGCAAAATGAGGAGCACGGTGAGGAGCACGGTGAGGAGCATGGAGAGGAGCACAGAGAGGAGCACAATGAGGAGCACAATGAGGAGCATAATGAGGAGCACCATGAGGAGCACAGTGAGGAGCACAGTGAGGAGCATGATGAGGAGCAAGGTGAGGAGCAAGGTGAGGAGGACGATGAGGAGCAAGGTGAGGAGCACGGTGAGGAGCACAATGAGGTGCACAATGAAGGGCATGGTGAGGAGGACGGTGAGGAACACAGTGAGGAGCACAAAGAGTAGCACGGTGAGGAGCACAATGAGGAGCATGGTGAGGAGGACGGTGAGGAGCACAATGAGGAGCACGGTGAGGAGGACGGTGAGGAACACGGTGAGGAGCAGAAGGAGGAGCACAATGAGGAGGACGGTGAGGAGCATGGTGAGGAGCACAATGAGGAGCACAATGAGGAGCACGGTGATGAGCACAATGAGGAGAACTGTGAGGAGCACAATGAGGAGCACAATGAGGAGTACAATGAGGAGGACAATAAGGAGCACGGTGAGGAGCACAATGAGGAGCAAAATGAGGAGCACAATGAGGAGCGGAGTGAGGGTCACAGTGAGGAACACGGTGAGGAGCAGAAGGAGGAGCACAATGAGGAGGACGGTGAGGAGCACAATGAGGAGCACAATGAGGAGCACAATGAGGAGCACGGTAATGAGCACAATGAGGAGAACTGTGAGGAGTACAATGAGGAGCACAATGAGGAGTACAATGAGGAGCACAATGAGGAGCACGGTGAGGAACACGTTGAGGAGCAGAAGGAGGAGCACAATGAGGAGCACGGTGATGAGCACAATGAGGAGAACTGTGAGGAGCAAAGTGAGGAGCACAATGAGGAGCACAATGAGAAGCACCATGAGGAGCACAATGAGGAGCACAATGAGGATTACAATGAGGAGCACAGTGACGAGCAAATTGAGGAGCACAATGAGGAGCACAGTGACGAGCACATTGATGAGCACAATGAGGAGAACTGTGAGGAGCACAATGAGGAGTACAATGAGGAGCACAATGAGGAGTACAATGAGGAGCACAGTGACGAGCACATTGAGGAGCACAGTGAGGAGGACAATGAGAAGCACAATGAGGAGAACAATGAGGAGCACAATGAGGAGCACAATGAGGAGCACAATGAGGAGCAAGTTGAGGAGCACAGTGAGGAGCAATATGAGGAGCACAATGAGGAGCACAAAGAGGATCATGGTGAGGAGCACAATGGAGGAGCATAATGCGGAGCACGGTGAGGAGCACAATGAGGAGCATGGTGAGGAGCACAATGTGGAGCACAATGAGGAGGACAGTGAGGAGCAAAATGAGCAGCACAATGAGGATCACGGTGAGGAGCATGGAGAGGAGCACAGAGAGGAGCACAATGAGGAGCACAATGAGGAGCATAATGAGGAGCACCATGAGGAGCACAGTGAGGAGCACTCTGAGGAGCATGATGAGGAGCAAAGTGAGGAGCACGGTGAGGAGCTCAATGAGGAGCACAATGAGGAGCATGGTGAGGAGGACGATGAGGGGCAAGGTGAGGAGCACGGTGAGGAGCACAATGAGGTGCACAATGAAGGGCATTGTTAGGAGGACGGTGAGGAACACAGTGAGGAGCACAAAGAGTAGCACGGTGAGGAGCACAATGAGGAGCACGGTGAGGAGCACGGTGATGAGCACAATGAGGAGAACTGTGAGGAACCCAATGAGGAGCACAATGAGGAGCACAGTGAGGAGGACAATAAGGAGCATGGTGAGGAGCACAATGAGGAGCAAAATGAGGAGCACAATGAGGAGCGGAGTGAGGGTCACAGTGAGGAGCACAATGGTGAGCACGGTGAAGAGCACAATGAGGAGCACAGTGAGGAGCAGAATAAGGAGCACGGTGAGGAGCACAATGAGGAGCACAATGAGGAGCACAATGAGGAGCACGGTGTGGAGCACAATGAGGAGCACAACGAGGAGTATGTTGAGGAGCACAATGAGGAGCACGGTGAGGAGCAAAATGAGGAGCACGGTGAGGAGCACGGTGAGGAGCATGGAGAGGAGCACAGAGAGGAGCACAATGAGGAGCACAATGAGGAGCATAATGAGGAGCACCATGAGGAGCACAGTGAGGAGCACAGTGAGGAGCATGATGAGGAGCAAGGTGAGGAGCAAGGTGAGGAGGACGATGAGGAGCAAGGTGAGGAGCACGGTGAGGAGCACAATGAGGTGCACAATGAAGGGCATGGTGAGGAGGACGGTGAGGAACACAGTGAGGAGCACAAAGAGTAGCACGGTGAGGAGCACAATGAGGAGCACGGTGAGGAGGACGGTGAGGAACACGGTGAGGAGCAGAAGGAGGAGCACAATGAGGAGGACGGTGAGGAGCATGGTGAGGAGCACAATGAGGAGCACAATGAGGAGCACGGTGATGAGCACAATGAGGAGAACTGTGAGGAGCACAATGAGGAGCACAATGAGGAGCACAGTGAGGAGGACAATAAGGAGCACGGTGAGGAGCACAATGAGGAGCAAAATGAGGAGCACAATGAGGAGCGGAGTGAGGGTCACAGTGAGGAACACGGTGAGGAGCAGAAGGAGGAGCACAATGAGGAGGACGGTGAGGAGCACAATGAGGAGCACAATGAGGAGCACAATGAGGAGCACGGTAATGAGCACAATGAGGAGAACTGTGAGGAGCACAATGAGGAGCACAATGAGGAGTACAATGAGGAGCACAATGAGGAGCACGGTGAGGAACACGTTGAGGAGCAGAAGGAGGAGCACAATGAAGAGGACGGTGAGGAGCACGGTGAGAAGCACAATGAGGAGCACAATGAGGAGCACGGTGATGAGCACAATGAGGAGAACTGTGAGGAGCAAAGTGAGGAGCACAATGAGGAGCACAGTGACGAGCACATTGATGAGCACAATGAGGAGAACTGTGAGGAGCACAATGAGGAGTACAATGAGGAGCACAGTGATGAGCACATTGAGGAGCACAGTGAGGAGGACAATGAGAAGCACAATGAGGAGAACAATGAGGAGCACAATGAGGAACACAATGAGGAGCACAATGAGGAGCAAGTTGAGGAGCACAGTGAGGAGCAATATGAGGAGCACAATGAGGAGCACAATGAGGTGCACAATGAGGAGCACAATGAGGACCACAATAAGGAGCACAATGAGGAGCGGAGTGAGGGTCACAGTGAAGAGCACAATGAGGAGCATGGTGAGGATCATGGTGAGGAGCAAAATGAGGAGCACAATGAGGAGCACGGTGAGAAGCCTGGTGAGGATGACGGTGAGGAGCACAATGAGGAGCACAAGGAGGACCACAATGAGCAGCAGAATGAGGAGCACAATGAGGAGCACAAAGAGGAGCACAATGAGGAGCACAAGGAGGAGCACATTGAGGTGCTCAATGAGGAGCACAATGAGGAGCACAATGAGGAGCACAATGTGGAGCGTGGTGAGGTTCACAATGAGGAACACGGTGAGGAGCACAATGAGGAGCACAGTAAGGAGCACAGTGAGGAGCACAATGAGGAGCACAATGAGGAGCATGGTGAGGAAGACAATGAGATGCACGGTGAGGAGCGCAATGAGGAGCGCAATGAGGAGCACGGTGAGGAACCCAATGAGGAGCACGGTTAGGAGCACCATGAGGAGCACGGTGAGGAGCACAATGAGGAGAACAATGAGGAGCATGGTGAGGAGCACAATGAGAAGCACATTGAGGAACCAAATGAGGAGCACAATGAGGAGCACAGGGAGGAGCACAATAAGGAGCACGGTGAGGAGCACAATGAGGAGCGGAGTGAGGGTCACAGTTAGGAGCACAATGAGGAGCACGGTGAAGAGCACAATGAGGAGCATGGTGAAGAGCACAATGAAGAGCATGGTGAGGAACACGTTGAGGAGCACGAGGAGGAGCACAATGAGCAGCACAATGAGGAGCACAATGAGGAGCACAATGAGGAGCACAATGAGGAGCGTGGTGAGGTTCACAATGAGGAACACGGTGAGGAGCACAATGAGGAGCACAGTGAGGAGCACAGTGAGGAGCACAATGAAGAGCATGGTGAGGAACACGTTGAGGAGCACGAGGAGGAGCACAATGAGCAGCACAATGAGGAGCACAATGAGGAGCACAATGAGCAGCACAATGAGGAGCACAATGAGGAGCACAATGAGGTTCACAATGAGGAACACGGTGAGGAGCACAATGAGGAGCACAATGAGGAGCACGGTGTGGAGCACAATGAAGATCACAACGAGGAGTATGTTGAGGAGCACAATGAGGATCATGGTGAGGAGCACAATGAGGAGCACAATGAGGAGCACGGTGAGGAGCACAATGAGAAGCACAGTGAGGAACACAATGAGGAGCACAATGAGTAGCACAGTGAGGAGCAAAATGAGCAGCACAATGAGGAGCACAATGAGGAGCACAATGAGGAGCACGGTGAGGAACAAAATGAGGAGCACAGTGAGGAGCACAATGAGAAGTACAGTGAGGAGGACAATGAGGAGCATGGTGAGGAACACAATGAGGAGCACAGTGAGGAGTACAATGAGGATCATGGTGAGGAGCACAATGAGGATCACGGTGAGGAACACAATGAGGAGCACGGTGAGGAGCACAATGAGGAGCACAATGAGGAGCACAGTGAGGAGCACAATGAGGAGCACGGTGAGGTGCACAATGAGGAGCACAGTGAGGAGCACCATGAGGAGCACAGTGAGGAGCATGGTGAGGAGTACAATGAGGAGCACAATGAGGAACACGATGAGGAGGACAATGATGAGCACAATGAGGAGCATGGTGAGGATTACGGTGAGGAGCACAATGAGGAGCACAGTGAGGAGCACAATGAGGAGCACAATGAGGAGCACAATCAGGAGCATGGTGAGGAGCACAATGAGGAGCACAATGAGGAGCACGGTGAGGAGAAAAATGTGGAGCACAATGAGGAGCATGGTGCGGAGCACAATGAGGAGCACGGTGAGGAGCACCATGAGGAGAACAATGAGGCACACAATGAGGAGCACAATGTGGAGCACAATGAGGAGCACTATGAGGAGCATAATGAGGAGCATGGTGCCGAGCATGGTGAGGAGCACCATGAGGAAAACAATGAGGAGCACAAGGAGGAGCACAATGAGAAGCACAATGAGGAGCAAGGTGAGGAGCACAATGTGGAGCACAATGAGGAGCACAATGAGGAGCACAGTGAGGAGCACGGTGAGGAGGAAGGTGAGGAACATGGTGAGGAGCACAATGAGGAGTACAATGAGGAGCACAATGAGGAGCAGAGTGAGGAGCATGGTGAGGAGCAGAGTGAGGAGCATGGTGAGGAGCACAATGAGGAGAACAATGAGGAACACGATGAGGAGGACAATGAGGAGCACAATGAGGAGCACAATGAGGAGTACAATGACGAGCACAATGAGGAGCACGCTGAGGAGCACAATGAGGAGTACAATGAGGAGCACAATGAGGAGCAGAGTGAGGAGCATGGTAAGGAGCAGAGTGAGGAGCATGGTGAGGAGCACAATGAGGAGAACAATGAGGAACACGATGAGGAGTACAATGACGAGCACAATGAGGAGCACAATGAGGAGCACGCTGAGGAGCACAATGAGGAGCAGAGTGAGGAGCATGGTGAGGAGCACAATGAGGAGAACAATGAGGAACACGATGAGGAGGACAATGAGGAGCACAATGAGGAGCACAATGAGGAGTACAATGACGAGCACAATGAGGAGCACAATGAGGAGCACGCTGAGGAGCACAATGAGGAGCAGAGTGAGGAGCATGGTGAGGAGCACAATGAGGAGAACAATGAGGAATACGATGAGGAGGACAATGAGGAGCACAATGAGGAGCACAATAAGGAGTACGGTGAGTAACACAATGAGGGGCAAAATGAGGAGCACGCTGAGGAGCACAATGAGGAGCACAATGAGGAGCACAGTGAGGAGCACGGTGAGGAGGAAGGTGAGGAACATGGTGAGGAGCACAATGAGGAGTACAATGAGGAGCACAATGAGGAGCAGAGTGAGGAGCATGGTGAGGAGAAGAGTGAGGAGCATGGTGAGGAGCACAATGAGGAGAACAATGAGGAACACGATGAGGAGTACAATGACGAGCACAATGAGGAGCACAATGAGGAGTACAATGACGAGCAGAATGAGGAGCACGCTGAGGAGCACAATGAGGAGCAGAGTGAGGATCATGGTGAGGAGCACAATGAGGATCACGGTGAGGAACACAATGAGGAGCACGGTGAGGAGCACGGTGAGGAGCACAATGAGGAGCACGGTGAGGAGCACGGTGAGGTGCACAATGAGGAGCACAATGAGGAGCACAATGAGGAGCACAGTGAGGAGCACCATGAGGAGCACAGTGAGGAGCACCATGAGGAGCACAGTGAGGAGCATGGTGAGGAGTACAATGAGGAGCACAATGAGGAACACGATGAGGAGGACAATGATGAGCACAATGAGGAGCATGGTGAGGATTACGGTGAGGAGCACAATGAGGAGCACAGTGAGGAGCACAATGAGGAGCACAATGAGGAGCACAATCAGGAGCATGGTGAGGAGCACAATGAGGAGCACAATGAGGAGCACGGTGAGGAGAAAAATGTGGAGCACAATGAGGAGCACAGTGAGGAGCACAATGAGGAGAACAATGAGGAGCACCATGAGGAGCACAATGAGGAGCACGGTGAGGAGCACCATGAGGAGAACAATGAGGCACACAATGAGGAGCACAATGTGGAGCACAATGAGGAGCACTATGAGGAGCATAATGAGGAGCACGGAGAGGAGCACAATGAGGAGCACAATGAGGAGCACAGTGAGGAGCACGGTGAGGAGCACGGTGAGGTGCACAATGAGGAGCACAGTGAGGAGCACCATGAGGAGCACAGTGAGGAGCATGGTGAGGAGTACAATGAGGAGCACAATGAGGAACACGATGAGGAGGACAATGATGAGCACAATGAGGAGCATGGTGAGGATTACGGTGAGGAGCACAATGAGGAGCACAGTGAGGAGCACAATGAGGAGCACAATGAGGAGCACAATGAGGAGCACAATGAGGAGCACAATCAGGAGCATGGTGAGGAGAAAAATGTGGAGCACAATGAGGAGCATGGTGCGGAGCACAATGAGGAGCACGGTGAGGAGCACCATGAGGAGAACAATGAGGCACACAATGAGGAGCACAATGTGGAGCACAATGAGGAGCACTATGAGGAGCATAATGAGGAGCATGGTGCCGAGCATGGTGAGGAGCACCATGAGGAAAACAATGAGGAGCACAAGGAGGAGCACAATGAGAAGCACAATGAGGAGCAAGGTGAGGAGCACAATGTGGAGCACAATGAGGAGCACAATGAGGAGCACAGTGAGGAGCACGGTGAGGAGGAAGGTGAGGAACATGGTGAGGAGCACAATGAGGAGTACAATGAGGAGCACAATGAGGAGCAGAGTGAGGAGCATGGTGAGGAGCAGAGTGAGGAGCATGGTGAGGAGCACAATGAGGAGAACAATGAGGAACACGATGAGGAGGACAATGAGGAGCACAATGAGGAGCACAATGAGGAGTACAATGACGAGCACAATGAGGAGCACGCTGAGGAGCACAATGAGGAGTACAATGAGGAGCACAATGAGGAGCAGAGTGAGGAGCATGGTAAGGAGCAGAGTGAGGAGCACGGAGAGGAGCACAATGAGGAGCACAATGAGGAGCATGATGAGGAGCACGGTGAAGAGCACAATGAGGAGCATGGTGAAGAGCACAATGAAGAGCATGGTGAGGAACACGTTGAGGAGCACGAGGAGGAGCACAATGAGCAGCACAATGAGGAGCACAATGAGGAGCACAATGAGGAGCACAATGAGGAGCACAATAAGGAGCACAATGAGGAGCGGAGTGAGGGTCACAGTGAAGAGCACAATGAGGAGCACAATGAGGAGGACGGTGAGGAGCACGGTGAGGAGCACAATGAGGAGAACTGTGAGGAGCACAATGAGGAGCACAATGAGGAGTACAATGAGGAGCACAATGAGGAGTACAATGAGGAGCACAGTGACGAGCACATTGATGAGCACAATGAGGAGGACTGTGAGGAGCACAATGAGGAGTACAATGAGGAGCACAGTGATGAGCACATTGAGGAGCACAGTGAGGAGGACAATGAGAAGCACAATGAGGAGAACAATGAGGAGCATAATGAGGAGCACAATGAGGAGTACAATGAGGAGCACAGTGACGAGCACAATGAAGAGCACCATGAGGAGCACAATGAGGAGCACAATGAGGAGCACAGTGAGGAGCAAAATGAGGAACACAATGAGGAACACAATGAATCGCACAATGAAGAGCACAATGAAGAGCACAGTGAGGAGCACAATGAGGAGCACAATGTGGAGCACAATAAGGAGCACAATGAGGAGCGGAGTGAGGGTCACAGTGAAGAGCACAATGAGGAGCATGGTGAGGAGGATGGTGTGGAACACATTGAGGAGCACGAGGAGGAGCACAATGAGCAGCACAATGAGGAGCACAATGAGGAGCACGGTGAGGAGCACGGAGAGGAGCACAATGAGGAGCACAATGAGGAGCACAATGAGGAGCATGGTGAGGCGCACAATGAGGAGCACAGTGAGGAGCATGATGAGGAACACGGTGAGGAGCACAATGAATAGCACAGTGAGGAGAAGATTGTGGAGCACAGTGAGGAGCAAAATGAGGAGCACAATGAGGAGCATGGTGAGGAGCCCGGTGTGGAACACGGTGAAGAGCACAATGAGGAGCACAAGGAGGACCACAATGAGCAGCAGAATGAGGAGCACAATGAGGAGCACAAAAGGAGCACGGTGAGGAGCACAATGAGGAGCACAAGGAGGAGCTAAGTGAGGAGAACCATGAGGAGCAAGATGAGGGGCACAGTGAGGAGCACAATGAGGTGCACAATGAGGAGCACAATGAGGAGCACGGTGAGGAACACAATGAGGTGCACAATGAGGAGCACGGTGAGGAGCACAATGAGGTGCACAATGAGGAGCACAATGAGGAGCACGGTGAGGAACACAATGAGGAGCACAATGAGGAGCACGGTGAGGAACAAAATGAGGAGCACGGTGAGGAGCACAATGAGGAGCACAGTGAGGAGTACAATGAGGAGCACAATGAGGAGCACGGTGAGGAGCACCATGAGGAGAACAATGAGGCACACAATGAGGAGCACAATGTGGAGCACAATGAGGAGCACAATGAGGAGCACAGTGAGGAGCACGGTGAGGAGGAAGGTGAGGAACATGGTGAGGAGCACAATGAGGAGTACAATGAGGAGCACAATGAGGAGCAGAGTGAGGAGCATGGTGAGGAGCAGAGTGAGGAGCATGGTGAGGAGCACAATGAGGAGAACAATGAGGAACACGATGAGGAGTACAATGACGAGCACAATGAGGAGCAGAATGAGGAGCACGCTGAGGAGCACAATGAGGAGCAGAGTGAGGAGCATGGTGAGGAGCACAATGAGGAGAACAATGAGGAACACGATGAGGAGGACAATGAGGAGCACAATGAGGAGCACAATGAGGAGTACAATGACGAGCACAATGAGGAGCACGCTGAGGAGCACAATGAGGAGCAGAGTGAGGAGCATGGTGAGGAGCACAATGAGGAGAACAATGAGGAATACGATGAGGAGGACAATGAGGAGCACAATGAGGAGCACAATAAGGAGTACGGTGAGTAACACAATGAGGGGCACAATGAGGAGCACGCTGAGGAGCACAATGAGGAGCAGAGTGAGGAGCATGGTGAGGAGCACAATGAGGAGAACAATGAGGAATACGATGAGGAGGACAATGAGGAGCACAATGAGGAGCACAATAAGGAGTACGGTGAGTAACACAATGAGGGGCACAATGAGGAGCACGATGAGCAGCACAATGAGGAGCACAGTGAGGAGCACAATGAGGAGCACGGAGAGGAGCACAATGAGGAGCACGGAGAGGAGCACAATGAGGAGCACAATGAGGAGCACAGTGAGGAGCACGATGAGGAGCACGGTGAAGAGCACAATGAGGAGCATGGTGAAGAGCACAATGAAGAGCATGGTGAGGAACACGTTGAGGAGCACGAGGAGGAGCACAATGAGCAGCACAATGAGGAGCACCATGAGGAGCACAGTGAGGAGCACAATGAGGAGCACAATGAGGAGCACAATGAGGAGCACAATGAGGAGCACAATAAGGAGCACAATGAGGAGCGGAGTGAGGGTCACAGTGAAGAGCACAATGAGGAGCATGGTGAGGAGGACGGTGAGGAACATGTTGAGGAGCACGAGGAGGAGCACAATGAGCAGCACAATGAGGAGCACAATGAGGAGCACGGTGAGGAGCACGGAGAGGAGCACAATGAGGAGCACAATGAGGAGCACATTGAGGAGCATGGTGAGGAGCACAATGAGGAGCACAGTGAGGAGCATGATGAGGAACACGGTGAGGAGCACAATGAATAGCACAGTGAGGAGAAGATTGTGGAGCACAGTGAGGAGCAAAATGAGGAGCACAATGAGGAGCATGGTGAGGAGCCCGGTGTGGAACACGGTGAAGAGCACAATGAGGAGCACAAGGAGGACCACAATGAGCAGCAGAATGAGGAGCACAATGAGGAGCACAAAAGGAGCACGGTGAGGAGCACGGTGAGGAGCACAATGAGGAGCACAAGGAGGAGCTAAGTGAGGAGAACCATGAGGACCAAGATGAGGGGCACAGTGAGGAACACAATGAGGAGCACAATGAGTAGCACAATGAGGAGCACGGTGAGGAACACAATGAGGAGCACAATGAGGAGCACGGTGAGGAACAAAATGAGGAGCACGGTGAGGAGCACAATGAGGAGTACAGTGAGGAGGACAATGAGGAGCACGGTGAGGAGCACAATGAGGATCACGGTGAGGAACACAATGAGGAGCACGGTGAGGAGCACAATGAGGAGCACGGTGAGGTGCACAATGAGGAGCACAGTGAGGAGCACCATGAGGAGCACAGTGAGGAGCATGGTGAGGAGTACAATGAGGAGCACAATGAGGAACACGATGAGGAGGACAATGATGAGCACAATGAGGAGCATGGTGAGGATTACGGTGAGGAGCACAATGAGGAGCACAGTGAGGAGCACAATGAGGAGCACAATCAGGAGCATGGTGAGGAGCACAATGAGGAGCACAATGAGGAGCACGGTGAGGAGAAAAATGTGGAGCACAATGAGGAGCGTGGTGAGGAGCACAATGAGGAGAACAATGAGGAGCACCATGAGGAGCATGGTGCGGAGCACAATGAGGAGCGCGGTGAGGAGCACCATGAGGAGAACAATGAGGCACACAATGAGGAGCACAATGTGGAGCACAATGAGGAGCACAAAGTGGAGCACAATGAGGAGCACAAAGTGGAGCACAATGAGAAGCACAATGAGGACCACGGAGAGGAGCACAATGAGGAGAACAATAAGGAACACAATGAGGAGCACGATGAGGAGCACAGTGAGGAGCACAATGAGGAGTACAGTGAGGAGCACGGTGAGGTGGAAGGTGAGGAACATGGTGAGGAGCACAATGAGGAGTACAATGAGGAGCACAATGAGGAGCAGAGTGAGGAGCATGGTGAGGAGCCGAGTGAGGAGAACAATGAGGAACACGATGAGGAGGACAATGAGGAGCACAATGAGGAGCACGGTGAAGAGCACAATGAGGAGCATGGTGAAGAGCACCTTGAAGAGCATGGTGAGGAACACGTTGAGGAGCACGAGGAGGAGCACAATGAGCAGCACAATAAGGAGCACAATGAGGAGCGGAGTGAGGGTCACAGTGAAGAGCACAATGAGGAGCATGGTGAAGAGCACAATGAAGAGCATGGTGAGGAAAACGTTGAGGAGCACGAGGAGGAGCACAATGAGCAGCACAATGAGGAGCACAATGAGGAGCACGGTGAGGAGCACGGAGAGGAGCACAATGAGGAGCACAATGAGGAGCACAATGAGGAGCGTGGTGAGGAGCACAATGAGGAGCACAGTGAGGAGCACAATGAGGAGCACAATGAGGAGCACAGTGAGGAGCATGATGAGGAACACGGTGAGGAGCACAATGAATAGCACAGTGAGGAGAAGATTGTGGAGCACAGTGAGGAGCAAAATGAGGAGCACAATGAGGAGCATGGTGAGGAGCCCGGTGTGGAACACGGTGAAGAGCACAATGAGGAGCACAAGGAGGACCACAATGAGCAGCAGAATGAGGAGCACAATGAGGAGCACAAAAGGAGCACGGTGAGGAGCACAATGAGGAGCACAAGGAGGAGCTAAGTGAGGAGAACCATGAGGAGCAAGATGAGGGGCACAGTGAGGAACACAATGAGGAGAACGGTGAGGAACACATTGAGGAGCACAATGAGGAGCATGGTGAGGAGCACGGCGAGGAGCACAATGTGGAACACAATGAGGAGCACAATGAGGAGCACGGTGAGGAGCACAATAAAGAGCAATGTGAGGAGCACAATGATGAGCTCAATTAGGAGCACATTGAGGAACACAATGAGGAGCACAATGAGGAGCACGGTGAGGACCACAACGAGGAGTACAATGAGGATCATGGTGAGGAGCACGGTGAGGAGCACAGTGAGGAGCACAGTGAGGCGCACGGTGAGGAGCACAATGAAGAACACGGTGAGGAGCACAATGAGGAGTACAGTGAGGAGGACAATGAGGAGCACAATGAGGAGCACGGTGAGGAGCACAATGAGGAACATGGTGAGGAGCAAAATGAGGAGCACAATGAGGAGCACAATGAGGAGTACAATGAAGAGTATAATGAAGAGCACAACGAGGAGCACGGTGAGGAGCACAATGAGGAAAACAATGAGGAGCACAATGAGGAGCACGGTGAGGAGCACAATGAAGAGCACGGTGAGGAGCACAATGAGGAGCTCAATGAGGAGCACAATGAGGAGCATGGTGAGGAGCAAAATGAGGAGCACAATGAGGTGCACGGTGAAGAGCACAATGAAGAGCACAATGAGGAGCACAATGAAAAGCAAGGTGAGGAGAACAATCAGGAGCACAATGAGGAGCACAATGAGGAGCATGGTGAGGAGCACGATGAAAAGTAAGGTGAGGAGCACAATGAGGAGCACACTGAGGAGCACTTTGAGGAGCACAATGAGGAGCACAATGAGGAGCATGGTGAGGAGCACGGTGAGGAGCAAAATGAGGAACTCAATGAGGAGCACAATGAAGAGCACGGTGAGGAACACATTGAGGAGCACGGTGAGGAGCACAATGAGGAGCACAGTGAGGAGCACGGTGAGGAGCACAATGAGGAGCACGGTGAGAAGCACAATGAGGAACACAATGTGGAGCACAATGGGGAGCACAATGAGGTGCAGAATGAAGAGCAGGGTGAGGCGCAAAATAAGGAGCACAATGAGGAACACAATGAGGAGCACAATGAGTAGCACGTTGAGGAGCACAATGAAGAGCACGGTGAGCAGCACAATGAGGAGCACAATGAGGAGCACGGTGAGGAGCACGGAGAGGAGCACAATGAGGAGCACAATGAGGAGCACAATGAGGAGCATGGTGAGGAGCACAATGAGGAGCACAATGAGGAGCACCGTGAGGAGCATGATGAGGAACACGGTGAGGAGCACAATGAATAGCACAGTGAGGAGAAGATTGTGGAGCACAGTGAGGAGCAAAATGAGGAGCACAATGAGGAGCATGGTGAGGAGCCCGGTGTGGAACACGGTGAAGAGCACAATGAGGAGCACAAGGAGGACCACAATGAGCAGCAGAATGAGGAGCACAATGAGGAGCACAAAAGGAGCACGGTGAGGAGCACAATGAGGAGCACAAGGAGGAGCTAAGTGAGGAAAACCATGAGGAGCAAGATGAGGGGCACAGTGAGGAACACAATGAGGAGCACAATGAGTAGCACAATGAGGAGCTCGGTGAGGAACACAATGAGGAGAACAATGAGGAGCACAATGAGGAGCACAATGAGGAGCACAATGAGGAGCACGGTGAGGAGCACAATGAGGAGCACGGTGAGGAACAAAATGAGGAGCACGGTGAGGAGCACAATGAGGAGTACAGTGAGGAGTACAATGAGGATCATGTTGAGGAGCACAATGAGGATCACGGTGAGGAACACAATGAGGAGCACGGTGAGGAGCACGGTGAGGAGCACAATGAGGAGCACGGTGAGGAGCACGGTGAGGAGCACAATGAGGTGCACAATGAGGATCACAATGAGGAGCACGGTGAGGAGCACGGTGAGGTGCACAATGAGGAGCACAATGAGGAGCACAATGAGGAGCACAGTGAGGAGCACCATGAGGAGCACAGTGAGGAGCATGGTGAGGAGTACAATGAGGAGCACAATGAGGAACACGATGAGGAGGACAATGATGAGCACAATGAGGAGCATGGTGAGGATTACGGTGAGGAGCACAATGAGGAGCACAGTGAGGAGCACAATGAGGAGCACAATGAGGAGCACAATCAGGAGCACAATGAGGAGCACAGTGAGGAGCATAATGAGGAGCACAATGAGGAGCACGGTGAGGAGAAAAATGTGGAGCACAATGAGGAGCGTGGTGAGGAGCACAATGAGGAGAACAATGAGGAGCACCATGAGGAGCATGGTGCGGAGCACAATGAGGAGCGCGGTGAGGAGCACAATGAGGGTCAAAATGAGGAGCACGGTGAGGAGCACAATGAGGAGAATGGCGAGGAGCACAATGAGGAGCACAATGAGGAGAACAATGAGGAACACGATGAGGAGGACAATGAGGAGCACAATGAGGAGCACAATGAGGAGCACAATGAAGAGCACAATGAAGAGCACAGTGAGGAGCACAAGGAGGTGCACAAAGCCGAGTACAATGAGGAGCACAATGAGGAGCACGGTGAGGAGCACAATGAGAAGCACAATGAGGTGCACAATGAGGAGCACAATGAGGAGCACAATGCGGAGCACAATGAGGAGCACGGTGAGGAGCAAAATGAGGAGCACGGTGAGGAGCACGGTGAGGAGCATGGAGAGGAGCACAGAGAGGAGCACAATGAGGAGCACAATGAGGAGCATAATGAGGAGCACCATGAGGAGCACAGTGAGGAGCACAGTGAGGAGCATGATGAGGAGCAAGGTGAGGAGCAAGGTGAGGAGCTCAATGAGGAGCACAATGAGGAGCATAATGAGGAGCACCATGAGGAGCACAGTGAGGAGCACAGTGAGGAGCACAATGAGGAGCATGGTGAGGAGGACGATGAGGAGCAAGGTGAGGAGGACGGTGAGGAACACAGTGAGGAGCACAAAGAGTAGCACGGTGAGGAGCACAATGAGGAGCACGGTGAGGAGGACGGTGAGGAGCACAATGAGGAGCACGGTGAGGAGGACGGTGAGGAACACGGTGAGGAGCAGAAGGAGGAGCACAATGAGGAGGACGGTGAGGAGCACGGTGAGGAGCACAATGAGGAGCACAATGAGGAGCACGGTGATGAGCACAATGAGGAGAACTGTGAGGTGCACAATGAGGAGCACAGTGAGGAGGACAATAAGGAGCACGGTGAGGAGCACAATGAGGAGCAAAATGAGGAGCACAATGAGGAGCACGGTGAGGAGCACAATGAGGAGCACGGTGAGGAGCACAATGAGGAGCACAGTGAGGAGCAAAATGAGCAGCACAATGAGGATCACAATAAGGAACACAATGAGGAGCATAATGAGGAGCACCATGAGGAGCACAGTGAGGAGCACAGTGAGGAGCATGATAAGGAGCAAGGTGAGGAGCATGGTGAGGAGCACAGTGAGGAGCACAGTGAGGAGGACGATGAGGAGCAAGGTGAGGAGCACGGTGAGGAGCACAATGAGGTGCACAATGAAGGGCATGGTGAGGAGAACGGTGAGGAACACAGTGAGGAGCTCAATGAGGAGCACGGTGAGGAGCACAATGAGGAGCACGGTGAGGAGCACAATGAGGAGCACAATGAGGAGCACGGTGAGGAGCACAATGAGGAGCACAGTGAGGAGCACATTGAGGAGCACAATGAGGAGCACGGTGAGGAGCACGGTGAGGAACACGGTGAGGAGCAGAAGGAGGAGAACAATGAGGAGGACGGTGAGGAGCACAATGAGGAGCACAATGAGGAGCACAATGAGGCGCACGGTAATGAGCACAATGAGGAGAACTGTGAGGAGCACAATGAGGAGCACAATGAGGAGCACGGTGAGGAGCACCATGAGGAGCACGGTGAGGAGCACAATGAGGAGAACAATGAGGAGCATGGTGAGGAGCACAATGAGAAGCACATTGAGGAACCAAATGAGGAGCACAATAAGGAGCACGGTGAGGAGCACAATGAGGAGCGGAGTGAGGGTCACAGTTAGGAGCACAATGAGGAGCACGGTGAAGAGCACAATGAGGAGCACAGTGAGGAGCACAATGAAGAGCATGGTGAGGAACACGTTGAGGAGCACGAGGAGGAGCACAATGAGCAGCAAATGAGGAGCACAATGAGGAGCACAATGAGGAGCACAATGAGGAGCGTGGTGAGGTTCACAATGAGGAACACGGTGAGGAGCACAATGAGGAGCACAGTGAGGAGCACAATGAAGAGCATGGTGAGGAACACGTTGAGGAGCACGAGGAGGAGCACAATGAGCAGCACAATGAGGAGCACAATGAGGAGCACAATGAGGAGCACAATGAGGTTCACAATGAGGAACACGGTGAGGAGCACAATGAGGAGCGCAATGAGGAGCACGGTGAGGAACCCAATGAGGAGCACCGTGTGGAGCACAATGAGGAGCACAACGAGGAGTATGTTGAGGAGCACAATGAGGAGCATGGTGAGGAGCAAAATGAGGAGCACAATGAGGAGCACAATGAGGATCATGGTGAGGAGCACAATGAGGAGCACAATGAGGAGCACGGTGAGGAGCACAATGAGAAGCACAGTGAGGAACACAATGAGGAGCACAATGAGTAGCACAGTGAGGAGCAAAATGAGCAGCACAATGAGGAGCACAATGAGGAGCACAATGAGGAGCACGGTGAGGAACAAAATGAGGAGCACAGTGAGGAGCACAATGAGGAGTACAGTGAGGAGCACAATGAGGAGTACAATGACGAGCAGAATGAGGAGCACGCTGAGGAGCACAATGAGGAGCAGAGTGAGGAGCACAATGAGGAGCACAATGAGGAACACGATGAGGAGGACAATGAAGAGCACAATGAGAAGCACAATGAGGAGAACAATGAGGAGCACAATGAGGAGCACAATGAGGAGCACAATGAGGAGCAAGTTGAGGAGCACAGTGAGGAGCAATATGAGGAGCACAATGAGGAGCACAATGAGGTGCACAATGAGGAGCCCAATGAGGACCACAATAAGGAGCACAATGAGGAGCGGAGTGAGGGTCACAGTGAAGAGCACAATGAGGAGCATGGTGAGGATCATGGTGAGGAGCAAAATGAGGAGCACAATGAGGAGCACGGTGAGAAGCCTGGTGAGGATGACGGTGAGGAGCACAATGAGGAGCACAAGGAGGACCACAATGAGCAGCAGAATGAGGAGCACAATGAGGAGCACAAAGAGGAGCACATTGAGGTGCTCAATGAGGAGCACAATGAGGAGCACAATGAGGAGCACAATGTGGAGCGTGGTGAGGTTCACAATGAGGAACCCGGTGAGGAGCACAATGAGGAGCACAGTAAGGAGCACAGTGAGGAGCACAATGAGGAGCACAATGAGGAGCATGGTGAGGAAGACAATGAGATGCACGGTGAGGAGCGCAATGAGGAGCGCAATGAGGAGCACGGTGAGGAACCCAATGAGGAGCACGGTTAGGAGCACCATGAGGAGCACGGTGAGGAGCACAATGAGGAGAACAATGAGGAGCATGGTGAGGAGCACAATGAGAAGCACATTGAGGAACCAAATGAGGAGCACAATGAGGAGCACAGGGAGGAGCACAATAAGGAGCACGGTGAGGAGCACAATGAGGAGCGGAGTGAGGGTCACAGTTAGGAGCACAATGAGGAGCACGGTGAAGAGCACAATGAGGAGCATGGTGAAGAGCACAATGAAGAGCATGGTGAGGAACACGTTGAGGAGCACGAGGAGGAGCACAATGAGCAGCACAATGAGGAGCACAATGAGGAGCACAATGAGGAGCACAATGAGGAGCGTGGTGAGGTTCACAATGAGGAACACGGTGAGGAGCACAATGAGGAGCACAGTGAGGAGCACAATGAAGAGCATGGTGAGGAACACGTTGAGGAGCACGAGGAGGAGCACAATGAGCAGCACAATGAGGAGCACAATGAGGAGCACAATGAGCAGCAAAATGAGGAGCACAATGAGGAGCACAATGAGGTTCACAATGAGGAGCACCGTGTGGAGCACAATGAGGAGCACAACGAGGAGTATGTTGAGGAGCACAATGAGGAGCATGGTGAGGAGCAAAATGAGGAGCACAATGAGGAGCACAATGAGGATCATGGTGAGGAGCACAATGAGGAGCACAATGAGGAGCACGGTGAGGAGCACAATGAGAAGCACAGTGAGGAACACAATGAGGAGCACAATGAGTAGCACAGTGAGGAGCAAAATGAGCAGCACAATGAGGAGCACAATGAGGAGCACAATGAGGAGCACGGTGAGGAACAAAATGAGGAGCACAGTGAGGAGCACAATGAGGAGTACAGTGAGGAGCACAATGAGGAGTACAATGACGAGCAGAATGAGGAGCACGCTGAGGAGCACAATGAGGAGCATGGTGAGGAGCACAATGAGGAGCACAATGAGGAACACGATGAGGAGGACAATGAAGAGCACAATGAGGAGCACAATAAGGAGTACGGTGAGTAACACAATGAGGGGCACAATGAGGAGCACGCTGAGGAGCACAATGAGGAGCACAATGAGGAGCACAATGAGGAGCACGGTTAGGAGCAAAGTGAGAGCACGGTGAGGAGCACAGTGAAGAACACAATGAGGAGCACAATGAGGAGTACAATGAGGGGCACGTTGAGAAGCACAATGAGGAGCTCGGTGAGGAGCACAGTGAAGAACACAATGAGCAGCACAATGAGGAGCACAATGAGGAGCATGGTGAGGAGCAAAATGAGGAGCACAGTGAGGAGCACAATGAGGAGCACAATGAGGATCACGGTGAGGAGCACAATGAGGAGCACAATGAGGAGCACAATGAGGAGCATGGAGAGGAGCACAATGAGGAGCACAATGAGGAGCACAATGAGGAGCACAGTGAGGAGCACGATGAGGAGCACGGTGAAGAGCACAGTGAGGAGCATGGTGAAGAGCACAATGAAGAGCATGGTGAGGAACACGTTGAGGAGCACGAGGAGGAGCACAATGAGCAGCACAATGAGGAGCACAATGAGGAGCACAATGAGGAGCACAATGAGGAGCACAATAAGGAGCACAATGAGGAGCGGAGTGAGGGTCACAGTGAAGAGCACAATGAGGAGCACAATGAGGAGGACGGTGAGGAGCACGGTGAGGAGCACAATGAGGAGAACTGTGAGGAGAACAATGAGGAGCACAATGAGGAGTACAATGAGGAGCACAATGAGGAGTACAATGAGGAGCACAGTGACGAGCACATTGAGGAGCACAGTGAGGAGGACAATGAGAAGCACAATGAGGAGAACAATGAGGAGCATAATGAGGAGCACAATGAGGAGTACAATGAGGAGCACAGTGACGAGCACAATGAAGAGCACCATGAGGAGCACAATGAGGAGCACAATGAGGAGCACAGTGAGGAGCAAAATGAGGAACACAATGAGGAACACAATGAATCGCACAATGAAGAGCACAATGAAGAGCACAGTGAGGAGCACAATGAGGAGCACAATGTGGAGCACAATAAGGAGCACAATGAGGAGCGGAGTGAGGGTCACAGTGAAGAGCACAATGAGGAGCATGGTGAGGAGGATGGTGTGGAACACATTGAGGAGCACGAGGAGGAGCACAATGAGCAGCACAATGAGGAGCACAATGAGGAGCACGGTGAGGAGCACGGAGAGGAGCACAATGAGGAGCACAATGAGGAGCACAATGAGGAGCATGGTGAGGAGCACAATGAGGAGCACAGTGAGGAGCATGATGAGGAACACGGTGAGGAGCACAATGAATAGCACAGTGAGGAGAAGATTGTGGAGCACAGTGAGGAGCAAAATGAGGAGCACAATGAGGAGCATGGTGAGGAGCCCGGTGTGGAACACGGTGAAGAGCACAATGAGGAGCACAAGGAGGACCACAATGAGCAGCAGAATGAGGAGCACAATGAGGAGCACAAAAGGAGCACGGTGAGGAGCACAATGAGGAGCACAAGGAGGAGCTAAGTGAGGAGAACCATGAGGACCAAGATGAGGGGCACAGTGAGGAGCACAATGAGGTGCACAATGAGGAGCACAATGAGGAGCACGGTGAGGAACACAATGAGGTGCACAATGAGGAGCACAATGAGGAGCACGGTGAGGAACACAATGAGGAGCACAATGAGGAGCACGGTGAGGAACACAATGAGGAGCACAATGAGGAGCACGGTGAGGAGCACAATGAGGTGCACAATGAGGAGCACAATGAGGAGCACGGTGAGGAACACAATGAGGAGCACAATGAGGAGCACGGTGAGGAACAAAATGAGGAGCACAGTGAGGAGTACAATGAGGAGCACAATGAGGAGCACGGTGAGGAGCACCATGAGGAGAACAATGAGGCACACAATGAGGAGCACAATGTGGAGCACAATGAGGAGCACAATGAGGAGCACAGTGAGGAGCACGGTGAGGAGGAAGGTGAGGAACATGGTGAGGAGCACAATGAGGAGTACAATGAGGAGCACAATGAGGAGCAGAGTGAGGAGCATGGTGAGGAGCAGAGTGAGGAGCATGGTGAGGAGCACAATGAGGAGAACAATGAGGAACACGATGAGGAGTACAATGACGAGCACAATGAGGAGCACAATGAGGAGTACAATGACGAGCAGAATGAGGAGCACGCTGAGGAGCACAATGAGGAGCAGAGTGAGGATCATGGTGAGGAGCACAATGAGGATCACGGTGAGGAACACAATGAGGAGCACGGTGAGGAGCACGGTGAGGAGCACAATGAGGAGCACGGTGAGGAGCACGGTGAGGAGCACAATGAGGTGCACAATGAGGAGCACAATGAGGAGCACAATGAGGAGCACAATGAGGAGCACGGTGAGGAGCACGGTGAGGTGCACAATGAGGAGCACAATGAGGAGCACAATGAGGAGCACAGTGAGGAGCACCATGAGGAGCACAGTGAGGAGCATGGTGAGGAGCACAATGAGGAGCACAATGAGGAACACGATGAGGAGGACAATGATGAGCACAATGAGGAGCATGGTGAGGATTACGGTGAGGAGCACAATGAGGAGCACAGTGAGGAGCACAATGAGGAGCACAATGAGGAGCACAATCAGGAGCACAATGAGGAGCACAATGAGGAGCACGGTGAGGAGAAAAATGTGGAGCACAATGAGGAGCTTGGTGAGGAGCACAATGAGGAGAACAATGAGGAGCACCATGAGGAGCATGGTGCGGAGCACAATGAGGAGCACGGTGAGGAGCACCATGAGGAGAACAATGAGGCACACAATGAGGAGCACAATGTGGAGCACAATGAGGAGCACTATGAGGAGCATAATGAGGAGCATGGTGCCGAGCATGGTGAGGAGCACCATGAGGAAAACAATGAGGAGCACAAGGAGGAGCACAATGAGAAGCACAATGAGGAGCAAGGTGAGGAGCACAATGTGGAGCACAATGAGGAGCACAATGAGGAGCACAGTGAGGAGCACGGTGAGGAGGAAGGTGAGGAACATGGTGAGGAGCACAATGAGGAGTACAATGAGGAGCACAATGAGGAGCAGAGTGAGGAGCATGGTGAGGAGCAGAGTGAGGAGCATGGTGAGTAGCACAATGAGGAGAACAATGAGGAACACGATGAGGAGGACAATGAGGAGCACAATGAGGAGCACAATGAGGAGTACAATGACGAGCAGAATGAGGAGCACGCTGAGGAGCACAATGAGGAGCAGAGTGAGGAGCATGGTGAGGAGCACAATGAGGAGCACAATGAGGAACACGATGAGGAGGACAATGAGGAGCACAATGAGGAGCACAATAAGGAGTACGGTGAGTAACACAATGAGGGGCACAATGAGGAGCACGCTGAGGAGCACAATGAGGAGCACAATGAGGAGCACAATGAGGAGCACGGTTAGGAGCAAAGTGAGAGCACGGTGAGGAGCACAGTGAAGAACACAATGAGGAGCACAATGAGGGGCACGTTGAGAAGCACAATGAGGAGCACGGTGAGGAGCACAATGAGGAGCACAATGAGGAGCACGGTGAGGAACAAAATGAGGAGCACGGTGAGGAGCACAATGAGGAGCACAGTGAGGAGTACAATGAGGAGCACAATGAGGAGCACGGTGAGGAGCACCATGAGGAGAACAATGAGGCACACAATGAGGAGCACAATGTGGAGCACAATGAGGAGCACAATGAGGAGCACAGTGAGGAGCACGGTGAGGAGGAAGGTGAGGAACATGGTGAGGAGCACAATGAGGAGTACAATGAGGAGCACAATGAGGAGCAGAGTGAGGAGCATGGTGAGGAGCAGAGTGAGGAGCATGGTGAGGAGCACAATGAGGAGAACAATGAGGAACACGATGAGGAGTACAATGACGAGCACAATGAGGAGCACAATGAGGAGCACGCTGAGGAGCACAATGAGGAGCAGAGTGAGGAGCATGGTGAGGAGCACAATGAGGAGAACAATGAGGAACACGATGAGGAGGACAATGAGGAGCACAATGAGGAGCACAATGAGGAGTACAATGACGAGCACAATGAGGAGCACGCTGAGGAGCACAATGAGGAGCAGAGTGAGGAGCATGGTGAGGAGCACAATGAGGAGAACAATGAGGAATACGATGAGGAGGACAATGAGGAGCACAATGAGGAGCACAATAAGGAGTACGGTGAGTAACACAATGAGGGGCACAATGAGGAGCACGCTGAGGAGCACAATGAGGAGCACAATGAGGAGCTGGGTGAGGAGCACAATGAGGAGCACAATGAGGAGCACGGTTAGGAGCAAAGTGAGAGCACGGTGAGGAGCACAGTGAAGAACACAATGAGGAGCACAATGAGGAGCACAATGAGGGGCACGTTGAGAAGCACAATGAGGAGCACGGTGAGGAGCACAATGAGGAGCATGGTGAGGAGCAAAATGAGGAGCACAGTGAGGATCACGGTGAGGAGCACAATGAGGAGCACAATGAGGAGCACGATGAGCAGCACAATGAGGAGCACAGTGAGGAGCACAATGAGGAGCACGGAGAGGAGCACAATGAGGAGCACGGAGAGGAGCACAATGAGGAGCACAATGAGGAGCACAGTGAGGAGCACGATGAGGAGCACGGTGAAGAGCACAATGAGGAGCATGGTGAAGAGCACAATGAAGAGCATGGTGAGGAACACGTTGAGGAGCACGAGGAGGAGCACAATGAGCCGCACAATGAGGAGCACCATGAGGAGCACAGTGAGGAGCACAATGAGGAGCACAATGAGGAGCACAATGAGGAGCACAATAAGGAGCACAATGAGGAGCATGGTGAGGAGGACGGTGAGGAACATGTTGAGGAGCACGAGGAGGAGCACAATGAGCAGCACAATGAGGAGCACAATGAGGAGCACGGTGAGGAGCACGGAGAGGAGCACAATGAGGAGCACAATGAGGAGCACAATGAGGAGCACGGAGAGGAGCACAATGAGGAGCACAATGAGGAACACAATGAGGAGCATGGTGAGGAGCACAATGAGGAGCACAGTGAGGAGCATGATGAGGAACACGGTGAGGAGCACAATGAATAGCACAGTGAGGAGAAGATTGTGGAGCACAGTGAGGAGCAAAATGAGGAGCACAATGAGGAGCATGGTGAGGAGCCCGGTGTGGAACACGGTGAAGAGCACAATGAGGAGCACAAGGAGGACCACAATGAGCAGCAGAATGAGGAGCACAATGAGGAGCACAAGGAGGAGCTAAGTGAGGAGAACCATGAGGACCAAGATGAGGGGCACAGTGAGGAACACAATGAGGAGCACAATGAGTAGCACAATGAGGAGCACAATGAGTAGCACAATGAGGAGCACGGTGAGGAACACAATGAGGAGCACAATGAGGAGCACGGTGAGGAACAAAATGAGGAGCACGGTGAGGAGCACAATGAGGAGTACAGTGAGGAGGACAATGAGGAGCATGCTGCGGAACACAATGAGGAGCACGGTGAGGAGCACAATGAGGATCACGGTGAGGAACACAATGAGGAGCACGGTGAGGAGCACAATGAGGAGCACGGTGAGGTGCACAATGAGGAGCACAGTGAGGAGCACCATGAGGAGCACAGTGAGGAGCATGGTGAGGAGTACAATGAGGAGCACAATGAGGAACACGATGAGGAGGACAATGATGAGCACAATGAGGAGCATGGTGAGGATTACGGTGAGGAGCACAATGAGGAGCACAGTGAGGAGCACAATGAGGAGCACAATGAGGAGCACAATCAGGAGCATGGTGAGGAGCACAATGAGGAGCACAATGAGGAGCACGGTGAGGAGAAAAATGTGGAGCACAATGAGGAGCGTGGTGAGGAGCACAATGAGGAGAACAATGAGGAGCACCATGAGGAGCATGGTGCGGAGCACAATGAGGAGCGCGGTGAGGAGCACCATGAGGAGAACAATGAGGCACACAATGAGGAGCACAATGTGGAGCACAATGAGGAGCACAAAGTGGAGCACAATGAGGAGCACAAAGTGGAGCACAATGAGAAGCACAATGAGGACCACGGAGAGGAGCACAATGAGGAGCACGATGAGGAGCACAGTGAGGAGCACAATGAGGAGTACAGTGAGGAGCACGGTGAGGAGGAAGGTGAGGAACATGGTGAGGAGCACAATGAGGAGTACAATGAGGAGCACAATGAGGAGCAGAGTCAGTAGCATGGTGAGGAGCCGAGTGAGGAGAACAATGAGGAACACGATGAGGAGGACAATGAGGAGCACAATGAGGAGCACAATAAGGAGTACGGTGAGTAACACAATGAGGGGCACAATGAGGAGGATGCTGAGGAGCACAATGAGGAGCACAATGAGGAGCTGGGTGAGGAGCACAATGAGGAGCACAATGAGGAGCACGGTTAGGAGCAAAGTGAGAGCACGGTGAGGAGCACAGTGAGGTGCACAATGAGGAGCACAATGAGGGGCACGTTGAGAAGCACAATGAGGAGCATGGTGAGGAGCAAAATGAGGAGCACAGTGAGGAGCACAATGAGGATCACGGTGAGGAGCACAATGAGGAGCACGGTGAGGAGCACAGTGAGGAGCACGATGAGGAGCACGGTGAGGAGCACGGTGAAGAGCACAATGAGGAGCATGTTGAAGAGCACAATGAGAAGCACAATAAGGAGCACAATGTGGAGCGGAGTGAGGGTCACAGTGAAGAGCACAATGAGGAGCATGGTGAAGAGCACAATGAAGAGCACGGTGAGGAGCACGGAGAGGAGCACAATGAGGAGCACAATGAGCAGCACAATGAGGAGCACAATGAGGAGCACGGTGAGGAGCACGGAGAGGAGCACAATGAGGAGCACAATGAGGAGCACAATGAGGAGCGTGGTGAGGAGCACAATGAGGAGCACAGTGAGGAGCATGATGAGGAACACGGTGAGGAGCACAATGAATAGCACAGTGAGGAGAAGATTGTGGAGCACAGTGAGGAGCAAAATGAGGAGCACAATGAGGAGCATGGTGAGGAGCCCGGTGTGGAACACGGTGAAGAGCACAATGAGGAGCACAAGGAGGACCACAATGAGCAGCAGAATGAGGAGCACAATGAGGAGCACAAAAGGAGCACGGTGAGGAGCACAATGAGGAGCACAAGGAGGAGCTAAGTGAGGAGAACCATGAGGAGCAAGATGAGGGGCACAGTGAGGAACACAATGAGGAGAACGGTGAGGAACACATTGAGGAGCACAATGAGGAGCACGGTGAGGAGCACAATGAGGAGCATGGTGAGGAGCACGGCGAGGAGCACAATGTGGAACACAATGAGGAGCACAATGAGGAGCACAATGATGAGCTCAATTAGGAGCACATTGAGGAACACAATGAGGAGCACAATGAGGAGCACAATGAGGAGCACGGTGAGGACCACAATGAGGAGCACAATGAGGATCATGGTGAGGAGCACGGTGAGGAGCACAGTGAGGAGCACAGTGAGGCGCACGGTGAGGAGCACAATGAAGAACACGGTGAGGAGCACAATGAGGAGTACAGTGAGGAGGACAATGAGGAGCACAATGAGGAGCACGGTGAGGAGCACAATGAGGAACATGGTGAGGAGCAAAATGAGGAGCACAATGAGGAGCACAATGAGGAGTACAATGAAGAGTATAATGAAGAGCACAACGAGGAGCACGGTGAGGAGCACAATGAGGAAAACAATGAGGAGCACAATGAGGAGCACGGTGAGGAGCACAATGAAGAGCACGGTGAGGAGCACAATGAGGAGCTCAATGAGGAGCACAATGAGGAGCAAAATGAGGAGCACAATGAGGTGCACGGTGAAGAGCACAATGAAGAGCACAATGAGGAGCACAATGAAAAGCAAGGTGAGGAGAACAATCAGGAGCACAATGAGGAGCACAATGAGGAGCATGGTGAGGAGCACGATGAAAAGTAAGGTGAGGAGCACAATGAGGAGCACACTGAGGAGCACTTTGAGGAGCACAATGAGGAGCACAATGAGGAGCACGGTGAGGAACTTATTGAGGAGCACGGTGAGGAGCACAATGAGGAACACAATGTGGAGCACAATGGGGAGCACAATGAGGTGCAGAATGAAGAGCAGGGTGAGTCGCAAAATAAGGAGCACAATGAGGAACACAATGAGGAGCACAATGAGTAGCACGTTGAGGAGCACAATGAAGAGCACGGTGAGCAGCACAATGAGGAGCACAATGAGGAGCACAATGAGGAGCACAGTGAGGAGCACAATGAAAAACATGGTGAGGAGCACATGAGGAGCACGGTGAGGAGGACAATGAGGAGCACAATGAGGAGCCCGGTGAGGAGCACAATGAGGAGCACGGTGAGGAGCACAACGAGAAGCACAATGAGGAGCACAATGAGGAGCACAGTGAGGAGCACAATGAGGAGCACAATGAGGAGCACAATGAGGAGCCCGGTGAGGGGCACAATGAGAAGCACAATGAGGAGCACGGTGAGGAGCACAATGTGGAGCAGAGTGAGGAGCATGGTGAGGAGCACAATGAGGAGAACAATGAGGAACACGATGAGGAGGACAATGAGGAGCACAATGAGGAGCACAATGAGGAGTACAATGAGGAGCAGAGTGCGCAGCATGGTGAGGAGCACAATGAGGAGAACAATGAGGAATACGATGAGGAGGACAATGAGGAGCACAATGAGGAGCACAGTGAGGAGCACGATGAGGAGCACGGTGAAGAGCACAATGAGGAGCATGGTGAAGAGCACAATGAAGAGCATGGTGAGGAACACGTTGAGGAGCACGAGGAGGAGCACAATGAGCAGCACAATGAGGAGAACAATGAGGAGCACAATGAGGAGCGGAGTGAGGGTCACAGTGAAGAGCACAATGAGGAGCATGGTGAGGAGGACGGTGAGGAACATGTTGAGGAGCACGAGGAGGAGCACAATGAGCAGCACAATGAGGAGCACAATGAGGAGCACAATGAGCAGCACAATGAGGAGCACAATGAGGAGCACAATGAGGAGCACGGTGAGGAGCATGGTGAGGAGCACAATGAGGAGCACAATGAGGAGCATGGTGAGGAGCACAATGAGGAGCACAATGAGGAGCACAATGAGGAGCATGGTGAGGAGCACAATGAGGAGCACAATGAGGAGCACCGTGAGGAGCATGATGAGGAACACGGTGAGGAGCACAATGAATAGCACAGTGAGGAGAAGATTGTGGAGCACAGTGAGGAGCAAAATGAGGAGCACAATGAGGAGCATGGTGAGGAGCCCGGTGTGGAACACGGTGAAGAGCACAATGAGGAGCACAAGGAGGACCACAATGAGCAGCAGAATGAGGAGCACAATGAGGAGCACAAAAGGAGCACGGTGAGGAGCACAATGAGGAGCACAAGGAGGAGATAAGTGAGGAAAACCATGAGGAGCAAGATGAGGGGCACAGTGAGGAACACAATGAGGAGCACAATGAGTAGCACAATGAGGAGCACGGTGAGGAACACAATGAGGTGAACAATGAGGAGCACGGTGAGGAACAAAATGAGGAGCACGGTGAGGAGCACAATGAGGAGTACAGTGAGGAGGACAATGAGGAGCATGGTGAGGAACACAATGAGGAGCACAGTGAGGAGTACAATGAGGATCATGGTGAGGAGCACAATGAGGATCACGGTGAGGAACACAATGAGGAGCACGGTGAGGAGCACGGTGAGGAGCACAATGAGGTGCACAATGAGGAGAACAATGATGAGCACAATGAGGAGCACAGTGAGGAGCACAATGAGGAGCACAATGAGGAGCACAATCAGGAGCACAATGAGGAGCACAGTGAGGAGCATAATGAGGAGCACAATGAGGAGCACGGTGAGGAGAAAAATGTGGAGCACAATGAGGAGCGTGGTGAGGAGCACAATGAGGAGAACAATGAGGAGCACCATGAGGAGCATGGTGCGGAGCACAATGAGGAGCGCGGTGAGGAGCACAATGAGGGTCAAAATGAGGAGCACGGTGAGGAGCACAATGAGGAGAATGGCGAGGAGCACAATGAGGAGCACAATGAGGAGAACAATGAGGAACACGATGAGGAGGACAATGAGGAGCACAATGAGGAGCACAATGAAGAGCACAATGAAGAGCACAATGAAGAGCACAGTGAGGAGCACAAGGAGGTGCACAAAGCCGAGTACAATGAGGAGCACAATGAGGAGCACGGTGAGGAGCACAATGAGAAGCACAATGAGGTGCACAATGAGGAGGACATTGAGGAGCATGGTGAGGAACACAATGAGGAGTACAGTGAGGAGGACAATGAGGAGCATGGTGAGGAACACAATGAGGAGCACAGTGAGGAGTACAATGAGGATCATGGTGAGGAGCACAATGAGGATCACGGTGAGGAACACAATGAGGAGCACGGTGAGGAGCACGGTGAGGAGCACAATGAGGAGCACGGTGAGGAGCACGGTGAGGAGCACAATGAGGTGCACAATGAGGAGCACAATGAGGAGCACGGTGAGGAGCACAGTGAGGTGCACAATGAGGAGCACAATGAGGAGCACAATGAGGAGCACAGTGAGGAGCACCATGAGGAGCACAGTGAGGAGCATGGTGAGGAGTACAATCAGGAGCACAATGAGGAACACGATGAGGAGGACAATGATGAGCACAATGAGGAGCATGGTGAGGATTACGGTGAGGAGCACAATGAGGAGCACAGTGAGGAGCACAATGAGGAGCACAATGAGGAGCACAATCAGGAGCACAATGAGGAGCACAGTGAGGAGCATAATGAGGAGCACAATGTGGAGAACGGAGGGAGCACAATGAGGAGCAGAGTGAGGAGCATGGTGAGGAGTACAATGAGGAGCACAATGAGGAGCATGGTGAGGAGGACGGTGAGGAACAGGGTGAGGAGCACAAGGACTAGCACGGTGAGGAGCTCAATGAGGAGGAAGGTGAGGAGCACAATGAGGAGCACAATGAGGAGCACAATGAGTAGCACGGTGAGGAGCACAATGAGGAGCACAATAAGGAACACAATGAGTAGCACGGTGAGAAGCACAATGAGGAGCACAATGAAGAGCACAGTGAGTAGCACAATGAGTAGCACGGTGAGGAGCACGGTGTGGAGCACAATGAGGAGCACAATGAAAGCACAGTGAGGAGCACAATGAGGAGCACAATGAGGAGCACAATGAGGAGCACAGTGATGAGCACAGTGAGGAGCACAATGAGGAGCACAATGAGGAGCACGGTGAGGAGCACAATGAGGAGCACAATGCGGAGCAAGTTGAGGAGCACAGTGAGGAGCAAAATGAGGAGCTCAATGAGGAACACATTGAGTCGCACAATGAAGAGCACAATGAAGAGCACAGTGAGGAGCACAATGAGGTGCACAATGAGGAACACCATGAGGAGCACGGTGAGGAGCACAATGAGGAGAACAATGAGGAGCATGGTAAGGAGCACAATGAGAAGCACAATGAGGAGCCAAATGAGGAGCACAATGAGGAGCACAGGGAGGAGGACAATGAGTAGCAAGTTGAGGAGCACAATGAGGAGCACGGTGAGATGCACAATGTGGAGCAGAATGAAGAGCACAGTGAGTAGCACAATGAGGAGCACGGTGAGGAGCACAATGAGGAGC
Source organism: Carcharodon carcharias (assembly GCF_017639515.1). Lineage (NCBI taxonomy): Eukaryota > Metazoa > Chordata > Chondrichthyes > Lamniformes > Lamnidae > Carcharodon > Carcharodon carcharias. The sequence goes on from NC_054471.1 coordinate 197,099,010, forward strand.
ACAATGAGGAGCACAATGAGGAGCACAATAAGGAACACAATGAAGAGCACCATGAGGAGCATAGTGAGGAGCACAGTGAGGAGCATGATGAGGAGCACAATGAGGAGCATGGTGAGGAGGACGGTGAGGAACAGGGTGAGGAGCACAAGGACTAGCACGGTGAGGAGCTCAATGAGGAGGAAGGTGAGGAGCACAATGAGGAGCACAGTGAGGAGCACAATGAGTAGCACAGTCAGGAGCACAATGAGGAGCACAATGAAGAGCACAGTGAGTAGCACAATGAGGAGCACAATGCGGAGCAAGTTGAGGAGCACAGTGAGGAGCAAAATGAGGAGCACAATGAGGAACACATTGAGTCGCACAATGAAGAGCACAATGAGGAGCACAGTGAGGAGCACAATGAGGTGCACAATGAGGAACACCATGAGGAGCACGGTGAGGAGCACAATGAGGAGAACAATGAGGAGCATGGTAAGGAGCACAATGAGAAGCACAATGAGGAGCCAAATGAGCAGCACAATGATGAGCACAGGGAAGAGGACAATGAGTAGCACGGTGAGAAGCACAATGTGGAGCACAATGAAGAGCACAGTGAGTAGCACAATGAGGAGCACGGTGAGGAGCACAATGAGGAGCACAATGAGGAGCACAATGAGTAGCACGGTGAGGAGCATTGTAAGGAGCACAATGAGAAGCACAATGAGGAGCCAAATGAGGAGCACAATGAGGAGCACAGGGAGGAGGACAATGAGTAGCAAGGTGAGGACCACAATGAGGAGCACGGTGAGATGCACAATGTGGAGCAGAATGAAGAGCACAGTGAGTAGCACAATGAGGAGCACGATGAGGAGCATGGTGTGGAGCACAATGAGGAGCACAATGAGGAGCACAATAAGGAACACAATGAAGAGCACCATGAGGAGCATAGTGAGGAGCACAGTGAGGAGCATGATGAGGAGCACAATGAGGAGCATGGTGAGGAGGACGGTGAGGAACAGGGTGAGGAGCACAAGGACTGGCACGGTGAGGAGCTCAATGAGGAGGAAGGTGAGGAGCACAATGTGGAGCACAATGAGTAGCACAGTGAGGAGCACAATGAGGAGCACGGTGAGAAGCACAATGAGGAGCACAATGAAGAGCACAGTGAGTAGCACAATGAGTAGCACGGTGAGGAGCACGGTGTGGAGCACAATGAGGAGCACAATGAAAGCACAGTGAGGAGCACAATGACGAACAAGTTGAGGAGCACAGTGAGGAACAAAATGAGGAGCACAATGAGGAACACATTGAGTCGCACAATGAAGAGCACAATGAAGAGCACAGTGAGGAGCACAATGAGGTGCACAATGAGGAACACCATGAGGAGCACGGTGAGGAGCACAATGAGGAGAACAATGAGGAGCATGGTAAGGAGCACAATGAGAAGCACAATGAGGAGCCAAATGAGGAGCACAATGAGGAGCACAGGGAGGAGGACAATGAGTAGCAAGTTGAGGAGCACAATGAGGAGCACGGTGAGATGCACAATGTGGAGCAGAATGAAGAGCACGGTGAGTAGCACAATGAGGAGCACGGTGAGGAGCATGGTGTGGAGCACAATGAGGAGCACAATGAGGAGCACAATAAGGAACACAATGAAGAGCACAATGAGGAGCATAGTGAGGAGCACAGTGAGGAGCATGATGAGGAGCACAATGAGGAGCATGGTGAGGAGGACGGTGAGGAACAGGGTGAGGAGCACAAGGACTAGCACGGTGAGGAGCTCAATGAGGAGGAAGGTGAGGAGAACAATGAGGAGCACAATGAGGAGCACAATGAGTAGCACGGTGAGGAGCACAATGAGGAGCACAATGAAGAGCACAATGAGGAGCACGATGAGGAGCACGGTGAGGAGCATGGTGTGGAGCACAATGAGGAGCACAATGAAGAGCACAGTGAGGAGCACAATGAGGAGCACAATGAAGAGCACAGTGAGTAGCACAATGAGGAGCACGGTGAGGAGCATGGTGTGGAGCACAATGAGGAGCACAATGAAGAGCACAGTGAGGAGCACAATGAGGAGCACAATGAGGAGCACGGTGAGGAGCACAATGAGGAGCACAATGCGGAGCAAGTTGAGGAGCACAGTGAGGAGCAAAATGAGGAGCACAATGAGGAACACATTGAGTCGCACAATGAAGAGCACAATGAAGAGCACAGTGAGGAGCACAATGAGGTGCACAATGAGGAACACCATGAGGAGCACGGTGAGGAGCACAATGAGGAGAACAATGAGGAGCATGGTAAGGAGCACAATGAGAAGCACAATGAGGAGCCAAATGAGGAGCACAATGAGGAGCACAGGGAGGAGGACAATGAGTAGCAAGTTGAGGAGCACAATGAGGAGCACGGTGAGATGCACAATGTGGAGCAGAATGAAGAGCACAGTGAGTAGCACAATGAGGAGCACGGTGAGGAGCACAATGAGGAGCACAATGAGGAGCACAATGAGGAGCACAATAAGGAACACAATGAAGAGCACCATGAGGAGCATAGTGAGGAGCACAGTGAGGAGCATGATGAGGAGCACAATGAGGAGCATGGTGAGGAGGACGGTGAGGAACAGGGTGAGGAGCACAAGGACTAGCACGGTGAGGAGCTCAATGAGGAGGAAGGTGAGGAGCACAATGAGGAGCACAGTGAGGAGCACAATGAGTAGCACGGTCAGGAGCACAATGAGGAGCACAATGAAGAGCACAGTGAGTAGCACAATGAGGAGCACAATGCGGAGCAAGTTGAGGAGCACAGTGAGGAGCAAAATGAGGAGCACAATGAGGAACACATTGAGTCGCACAATGAAGAGCACAATGAGGAGCACAGTGAGGAGCACAATGAGGTGCACAATGAGGAACACCATGAGGAGCACGGTGAGGAGCACAATGAGGAGAACAATGAGGAGCATGGTAAGGAGCACAATGAGAAGCACAATGAGGAGCCAAATGAGCAGCACAATGATGAGCACAGGGAAGAGGACAATGAGTAGCACGGTGAGAAGCACAATGTGGAGCACAATGAAGAGCACAGTGAGTAGCACAATGAGGAGCACGGTGAGGAGCACAATGAGGAGCACAATGAGGAGCACAATGAGTAGCACGGTGAGGAGCATTGTAAGGAGCACAATGAGTAGCACAATGAGGAGCCATATGAGGAGCACAATGAGGAGCACAGGGAGGAGGACAATGAGTAGCAAGGTGAGGACCACAATGAGGAGCACGGTGAGATGCACAATGTGGAGCAGAATGAAGAGCACAGTGAGTAGCACAATGAGGAGCACGATGAGGAGCATGGTGTGGAGCACAATGAGGAGCACAATGAGGAGCACAATAAGGAACACAATGAAGAGCACCATGAGGAGCATAGTGAGGAGCACAGTGAGGAGCATGATGAGGAGCACAATGAGGAGCATGGTGAGGAGGACGGTGAGGAACAGGGTGAGGAGCACAAGGACTGGCACGGTGAGGAGCTCAATGAGGAGGAAGGTGAGGAGCACAATGTGGAGCACAATGAGTAGCACAGTGAGGAGCACAATGAGGAGCACGGTGAGAAGCACAATGAGGAGCACAATGAAGAGCACAGTGAGTAGCACAATGAGTAGCAAAGTGAGGAGCACGGTGTGGAGCACAATGAGGAGCACAATGAAAGCACAGTGAGGAGCACAATGAGGAACAAGTTGAGGAGCACAGTGAGGAGCAAAATGAGGAGCACAATGAGGAACACATTGAGTCGCACAATGAAGAGCACAATGAAGAGCACAGTGAGGAGCACAATGAGGTGCACAATGAGGAACACCATGAGGAGCACGGTGAGGAGCACAATGAGGAGAACAATGAGGAGCATGGTAAGGAGCACAATGAGAAGCACAATGAGGAGCCAAATGAGGAGCACAATGAGGAGCACAGGGAGGAGGACAATGAGTAGCAAGTTGAGGAGCACAATGAGGAGCACGGTGAGATGCACAATGTGGAGCAGAATGAAGAGCACGGTGAGTAGCACAATGAGGAGCACGGTGAGGAGCACGGTGTGGAGCACAATGAGGAGCACAATGAGGAGCACAATAAGGAACACAATGAAGAGCACAATGAGGAGCATAGTGAGGAGCACAGTGAGGAGCATGATGAGGAGCACAATGAGGAGCATGGTGAGGAGGACGGTGAGGAACAGGGTGAGGAGCACAAGGACTAGCACGGTGAGGAGCTCAATGAGGAGGAAGGTGAGGAGAACAATGAGGAGCACAATGAGGAGCACAATGAGTAGCACGGTGAGGAGCACAATGAGGAGCACGGTGAGAAGCACAATGAGGAGCACAATGAAGAGCACAGTGAGTAGCACAATGAGGAGCACGGTGAGGAGCATGGTGTGGAGCACAATGAGGAGCACAATGAAGAGCACAGTGAGGAGCACAATGAGGAGCACAATGAGGAGCACGGTGAGGAGCACAATGAGGAGCACAATGCGGAGCAAGTTGAGGAGCACAGTGAGGAGCAAAATGAGGAGCACAATGAGGAACACATTGAGTCGTACAATGAAGAGCACAATGAAGAGCACAGTGAGGAGCACAATGAGGTGCACAATGAGGAACACCATGAGGAGCACGGTGAGGAGCACAATGAGGAGAACAATGAGGAGCATGGTAAGGAGCACAATGAGAAGCACAATGAGGAGCCAAATGAGCAGCACAATGATGAGCACAGGGAGGAGGACAATGAGTAGCACGGTGAGGAGCACAATGAGGAGCACGGTGAGAAGCACAATGTGGAGCACAATGAAGAGCACAGTGAGTAGCACAATGAGGAGCACGGTGAGGAGCACGGTGTGGAGCACAATGAGGAGCACAATGAGGAGCACAAAAGGAGCACGGTGAGGAGCACAATGAGGAGCACAAGGAGGAGCTAAGTGAGGAGAACCATGAGGAGCAAGATGAGGGGCACAGTGAGGAGCACAATGAGGTGCACAATGAGGAGCACAATGAGGAGCACGGTGAGGAACACAATGAGGAGCACAATGAGGAGCACGGTGAGGAACAAAATGAGGAGCACGGTGAGGAGCACAATGAGGAGCACAGTGAGGAGTACAATGAGGAGCACAATGAGGAGCACGGTGAGGAACACAATGAGGAGCACAATGAGGAGCACGGTGAGGAACAAAATGAGGAGCACGGTGAGGAGCACAATGAGGAGCACAGTGAGGAGTACAATGAGGAGCACAATGAGGAGCACGGTGAGGAGCACCATGAGGAGAACAATGAGGCACACAATGAGGAGCACAATGAGGAGCACAATGAGGGGCACGTTGAGAAGCACAATGAGGAGCACAATGAGGAGCACGGTGAGGAGCACAATGAGGAGCATGGTGAGGAGCAAAATGAGGAGCACAGTGAGGATCACGGTGAGGAGCACAATGAGAAGCACAATGAGGAGCACAATGAGGAGCACGATGAGCAGCACAATGAGGAGCACAATGAGGAGCACGGTGAGGAGCACGGTGAGGAGCACAATGAGGAGCATGGTGAAGAGCACAATGAAGAGCATGGTGAGGAACACGTTGAGGAGCACGAGGAGGAGCACAATGAGCCGCACAATGAGGAGCACCATGAGGAGCACAGTGAGGAGCACAATGAGGAGCACAATGAGGAGCACAATGAGGAGCACAATGAGGAGCACAATAAGGAGCACAATGAGGAGCATGGTGAGGAGCACAATGAAGAGCATGGTGAGGAACACGTTGAGGAGCACGAGGAGGAGCACAATGAGCAGCACAATGAGGAGCACAATGAGGAGCACGGTGAGGAGCACGGAGAGGAGCACAATGAGGAGCACAATGAGGAGCACGGAGAGGAGCACAATGAGGAGCACAATGAGGAACACAATGAGGAGCATGGTGAGGAGCACAATGAGGAGCACAGTGAGGAGCATGATGAGGAACACGGTGAGGAGCACAATGAATAGCACAGTGAGGAGAAGATTGTGGAGCACAGTGAGGAGCAAAATGAGGAGCACAATGAGGAGCATGGTGAGGAGCCCGGTGTGGAACACGGTGAAGAGCACAATGAGGAGCACAAGGAGGACCACAATGAGCAGCAGAATGAGGAGCACAATGAGGAGCACAAAAGGAGCACGGTGAGGAGCACAATGAGGAGCACAAGGAGGAGCTAAGTGAGGAGAACCATGAGGACCAAGATGAGGGGCACAGTGAGGAACACAATGAGGAGCACAATGAGTAGCACAATGAGGAGCACAATGAGGAGCACAAGGAGGAGCTAAGTGAGGAGAACCATGAGGACCAAGATGAGGAGCACGGTGAGGAACAAAATGAGGAGCACGGTGAGGAGCACAATGAGGAGCACGGTGAGGTGCACAATGAGGAGCACAGTGAGGAGCACCATGAGGAGCACAGTGAGGAGCATGGTGAGGAGTACAATGAGGAGCACAATGAGGAACACGATGAGGAGGACAATGATGAGCACAATGAGGAGCATGGTGAGGATTACGGTGAGGAGCACAATGAGGAGCACAGTGAGGAGCACAATGAGGAGCACAATGAGGAGCACAATCAGGAGCATGGTGAGGAGCACAATGAGGAGCACAATGAGGAGCACGGTGAGGAGAAAAATGTGGAGCACAATGAGGAGCGTGGTGAGGAGCACAATGAGGAGAACAATGAGGAGCACCATGAGGAGCATGGTGCGGAGCACAATGAGGAGCACGGTGAGGAGCACCATGAGGAGAACAATGAGGCACACAATGAGGAGCACAATGTGGAGCACAATGAGGAGCACAAAGTGGAGCACAATGAGGAGCACAAAGTGGAGCACAATGAGAAGCACAATGAGGACCACGGAGAGGAGCACAATGAGGAGAACAATAAGGAACACAATGAGGAGCACGATGAGGAGCACATGAGGAGCACAATGAGGAGTACAGTGAGGAGCACGGTGAGGAGGAAGGTGAGGAACATGGTGAGGAGCACAATGAGGAGTACAATGAGGAGCACAATGAGGAGCAGAGTCAGTAGCATGGTGAGGAGCCGAGTGAGGAGAACAATGAGGAACACGATGAGGAGGACAATGAGGAGCACAATGAGGAGCACAATAAGGAGTACGGTGAGTAACACAATGAGGGGCACAATGAGGAGGATGCTGAGGAGCACAATGAGGAGCACAATGAGGAGCTGGGTGAGGAGCACAATGAGGAGCACAATGAGGAGCACGGTTAGGAGCAAAGTGAGAGCACGGTGAGGAGCACAGTGAGGAGCACAGTGAGGAGCACAATGAGGTGCACAATGAGGAGCACAATGAGGGGCACGTTGAGAAGCACAATGAGGAGCATGGTGAGGAGCAAAATGAGGAGCACAGTGAGGAGCACAATGAGGATCACGGTGAGGAGCACAATGAGGAGCACCGTGAGGAGCACAATGAGGAGCACGGAGAGGAGCACAATGAGGAGCACAATGAGGAGCACAATGAGGAGCACAATAAGGAACACAATGAGGAGCACCATGAGGAGCACAGTGAGGAGCACAGTGAGGAGCACGATGAGGAGCACGGTGAAGAGCACAATGAGGAGCATGGTGAAGAGCACAATGAAGAGCATGGTGAGGAACACGTTGAGGAGCACGAGGAGGAGCACAATGAGCAGCACAATGAGGAGCACAATGAGGAGCACAATGAGGAGCACAATGAGGAGCACAATAAGGAGCACAATGAGGAGCGGAGTGAGGGTCACAGTGAAGAGCACAATGAGGAGCATGGTGAAGAGCACAATGAAGAGCATGGTGAGGAACACGTTGAGGAGCACGAGGAGGAGCACAATGAGCAGCACAATGAGGAGCACAATGAGGAGCACGGTGAGGAGCACGGAGAGGAGCACAATGAGGAGCACAATGAGGAGCACAATGAGGAGCGTGGTGAGGAGCACAATGAGGAGCACAGTGAGGAGCATGATGAGGAACACGGTGAGGAGCACAATGAAAAGTAAGGTGAGGAGCACAATGAGGAGCACACTGAGGAGCACTTTGAGGAGCACAATGAGGAGCACAATGAGGAGCATGGTGAGGAGCACGGTGAGGAGCAAAATGAGGAACTCAATGAGGAGCACAATGAGGAGCACGGTGAGGAACTTATTGAGGAGCACGGTGAGGAGCACAATGAGGAACACAATGTGGAGCACAGTGAGGAGCACAGTGAGGAGCACAATGAAGAGCACGGTGAGCAGCACAATGAGGAGCACAATGAGGAGCACAATGAGGAGCACAATGAGTAGCACGTTGAGGAGCACAATGAAGAGCACGGTGAGCAGCACAATGAGGAGCACAATGAGGAGCACAATGAGGAGCACAGTGAGGAGCACAATGAAAAACATGGTGAGGAGCACATGAGGAGCACGGTGAGGAGGACAATGAGGAGCACAATGAGGAGCCCGGTGAGGAGCACAATGAGGAGCACGCTGAGGAGCACAACGAGAAGCACAATGAGGAGCACAATGAGGAGCACAGTGAGGAGCACAATGAGGAGTACAATGAGGAGCACGATGAGGAGCCCGGTGAGGGGCACAATGAGAAGCACAATGAGGAGCACGGTGAGGAGCACAATGTGGAGCAGAGTGAGGAGCATGGTGAGGAGCACAATGAGGAGAACAATGAGGAACACGATGAGGAGGACAATGAGGAGCACAATGAGGAGCACAATGAGGAGTACAATGACGAGCACAATGAGGAGCACGCTGAGGAGCACAATGAGGAGCAGAGTGCGGAGCATGGTGAGGAGCACAATGAGGAGAACAATGAGGAATACGATGAGGAGGACAATGAGGAGCACAATGAGGAGCACAGTGAGGAGCACGATGAGGAGCACGGTGAAGAGCACAATGAGGAGCATGGTGAAGAGCACAATGAAGAGCATGGTGAGGAACACGTTGAGGGGCACGAGGAGGAGCACAATGAGCAGCACAATGAGGAGCACCATGAGGAGCACAATGAGGAGCACAATGAGGAGCGGAGTGAGGGTCACAGTGAAGAACACAATGAGGAGCATGGTGAGGAGGACGGTGAGGAACATGTTGAGGAGCACGAGGAGGAGCACAATGAGCAGCACAATGAGGAGCACGGTGAGGAGCACAATGAGCAGCACAATGAGGAGCACAATGAGGAGCACAATGAGCAGCACAATGAGGAGCACAATGAGGAGCACGGTGAGGAGCATGGTGAGGAGCACAATGAGGAGCACAATGAGGAGCATGGTGAGGAGCATGGTGAGGAGCACAATGAGGAGCACCGTGAGGAGCATGATGAGGAACACGGTGAGGAGCACAATGAATAGCACAGTGAGGAGAAGATTGTGGAGCACAGTGAGGAGCAAAATGAGGAGCACAATGAGGAGCATGGTGAGGAGCCCGGTGTGGAACACGGTGAAGAGCACAATGAGGAGCACAATGAGGACCACAATGAGCAGCAGAATGAGGAGCACAATGAGGAGCACAAAAGGAGCACGGTGAGGAGCACAATGAGGAGCACAAGGAGGAGCTAAGTGAGGAAAACCATGAGGAGCAAGATGAGGGGCACAGTGAGGAACACAATGAGTAGCACAATGAGGAGCACGGTGAGGAACACAATGAGGAGAACAATGAGGAGCACGGTGAGGAACAAAATGAGGAGCACGGTGAGGAGCACAATGAGGAGTACAGTGAGGAGGACAATGAGGAGCATGGTGAGGAACACAATGAGGAGCACAGTGAGGAGTACAATGAGGATCATGGTGAGGAGCACAATGAGGATCACGGTGAGGAACACAATGAGGAGCACGGTGAGGAGCACGGTGAGGAGCACAATGAGGAGCACGGTGAGGAGCACATTGAGGAGCACGGTGAGGAGCACGGTGAGGTGCACAATGAGGAGCACAATGAGGAGCACAATGAGGAGCACAGTGAGGAGCACCATGAGGAGCACAGTGAGGAGCATGGTGAGGAGTACAATGAGGAGCACAATGAGGAACACGATGAGGAGGACAATGATGAGCACAATGAGGAGCACAATGAGGAGCACAATGAGGAGCACAATCAGGAGCACAATGAGGAGCACAGTGAGGAGCATAATGAGGAGCACAATGAGGAGCACGGTGAGGAGAAAAATGTGGAGCACAATGAGGAGCGTGGTGAGGAGCACAATGAGGAGAACAATGAGGAGCACCATGAGGAGCATGGTGCGGAGCACAATGAGGAGCGCGGTGAGGAGCACAATGAGGGTCAAAATGAGGAGCACGGTGAGGAGCACAATGAGGAGAATGGCGAGGAGCACAATGAGGAGCACAATGAGGAGAACAATGAGGAACACGATGAGGAGGACAATGAGGAGCACAATGAGGAGCACAATGAAGAGCACAATGAAGAGCACAATGAAGAGCACAGTGAGAGGCACAAGGAGGTGCACAAAGCCGAGTACAATGAGGAGCACAATGAGGAGCACGGTGAGGAGCACAATGAGGAGGACATTGAGGAGCATGGTGAGGAACACAATGAGGAGCACAGTGAGGAGTACAATGAGGATCATGGTGAGGAGCACAATGAGGATCATGGTGAGGAACACAATGAGGAGCACGGTGAGGAGCACGGTGAGGAGCACAATGAGGAGCACGGTGAGGAGCACGGTGAGGAGCACAATGAGGTGCACAATGAGGAGCACAATGAGGAGCACGGTGAGGAGCACGGTGAGGTGCACAATGAGGAGCACAATGAGGAGCACAATGAGGAGCACAGTGAGGAGCACCATGAGGAGCACAGTGAGGAGCATGGTGAGGAGTACAATGAGGAGCACAATGAGGAACACGATGAGGAGGACAATGATGAGCACAATGAGGAGCATGGTGAGGATTACGGTGAGGAGCACAATGAGGAGCACAGTGAGGAGCACAATGAGGAGCACAATGAGGAGCACAATCAGGAGCACAATGAGGAGCACAGTGAGGAGCATAATGAGGAGCACAATGTGGAGAACGGAGGGAGCACAATGAGGAGCAGAGTGAGGAGCATGGTGAGGAGTACAATGAGGAACACAATGAGAAGCACCGTGTGGAGCACAATGAGGAGCACGGAAAGGAGCAAAATGAGGAGCACAATGAGGAGCACAATGAGGAGCACAATGAGGATCACGGTGAGGAGCACAATGAGGAGCAGAGTGAGGAGCATGGTGAGGAGCACAATGAGGGGAACAATGAGGAACACGATGAGGAGGACAATGAGGAGCACAATGAGGAACACAATAAGGAGTACAGTGAGTAACACAATGAGGAGCACAATGGGGAGCATGGTGAGGAGCATGGTGAGGAGCACAATGAGGGTCAAAATGAGGAGCACGGTGAGGAGCACAATGAGGACAATGGCGAGGAGCACAATGAGGAGCACAATGAGGAGCACAATGAGGAGCACAATGAAGAGCACAATGAAGAGCACAGTGAGGAGCACAAGGAGGTGCACAAAGAGGAGTACAATGAGGAGCACGGGGAGGAGCACAATGAGGAGCACAGTGAGGAGCACTGTTTTGAGCACGGTGAGGAGCACAACGAGAAGCACAGTGAGGAGCACAATGAGGAGTACAATGAGGAGCACGATGAGGAGCACGGTGAGGAGCACAATGTGGAGCACGGTGAGTAACACAATGAGGAGCAGCATGAGGAGCAGGGTGAGGAGCACAATGAGGAGCACAATGAGGAGAACAATGAGGAGCACAATGAGGAGCAGGGTTAGGGGCAAAATGAGAGCACGGTGAGGAGCACCGTGAAGAACACAACGAGGAGCACAATGAGAAGCACGGTGAGGAGCACGGTGAGGAGCACAATGTGGAGCACAATGAGGAGCACAATGAGGCGCACAATGTGGAGAACGGAGGGAGCACAATGAGGAGCAGAGTGAGGAGCATGGTGAGGAGTACAATGAGGAACACAATGAGACGCACCGTGTGGAGCACAATGAGGAGCACAACGAGGAGCACATTGAGAAGCACAATGAGGAGCATGGTGAGGAGCAAAATGAGGAGCACAATGAGGATCACGGTGAGGAGCACAATGAGGAGCACAATGAGGATCACGGTGAGGAGCACAATGAGGAGCACAATGAGGAGCACGGTGAGCAGCACAATGAGGAGCACAATGAGGAGCACAATGAGGAGCACGGAGAGGAGCACAATGAGGATCACAATGAGGAGCACAATGAGGAGCACAATAAGGAACACAATGAAGAGCACCATGAGGAGCATAGTGAGGAGCACAGTGAGGAGCACGATGAGGAGCACAATGAGGAGCATGGTGAGGAGGACGGTGAGGAACAGGGTGAGGAGCACAAGGACTAGCACGGTGAGGAGCTCAATGAGGAGGAAGGTGAGGAGCTCAATGAGGAGCACAATGAGGAGCACAATGAGTAGCACGGTGAGGAGCACAATGAGGAGCACAATAAGGAACACAATGAGTAGCACGGTGAGAAGCACAATGAGGAGCACAATGAAGAGCACAGTGAGTAGCACAATGAGGAGCACAATGAGGAGCACAATGAGGAGCACAGTGATGAGCACAGTGAGGAGCACAATGAGGAGCACAATGAGGAGCACGGTGAGGAGCACAATGAGGAGCACAATGCGGAGCAAGTTGAGGAGCACAGTGAGGAGCAAAATGAGGAGCTCAATGAGGAACACATTGAGTCGCACAATGAAGAGCACCATGAAGAGCACAGTGAGGAGCACAATGAGGTGCACAATGAGGAACACCATGAGGAGCACGGTGAGGAGCACAATGAGGAGAACAATGAGGAGCATGGTAAGGAGCACAATGAGAAGCACAATGAGGAGCCAAATGAGGAGCACAATGAGGAGCACAGGGAGGAGGACAATGAGTAGCAAGTTGAGGAGCACAATGAGGAGCACGGTGAGATGCACAATGTGGAGCAGAATGAAGAGCACAGTGAGTAGCACAATGAGGAGCACGGTGAGGAGCACAATGAGGAGCACAATGAGGAGCACAATGAGGAGCACAATAAGGAACACAATGAAGAGCACCATGAGGAGCATAGTGAGGAGCACAGTGAGGAGCATGATGAGGAGCACAATGAGGAGCATGGTGAGGAGGACGGTGAGGAACAGGGTGAGGAGCACAAGGACTAGCACGGTGAGGAGCTCAATGAGGAGGAAGGTGAGGAGCACAATGGGGAGCACAATGAGGAGCACAATGAGTAGCACGGTCAGGAGCACAATGAGGAGCACAATGAAGAGCACAGTGAGTAGCACAATGAGGAGCACAATGCGGAGCAAGTTGAGGAGCACAGTGAGGAGCAAAATGAGGAGCACAATGAGGAACACATTGAGTCGCACAATGAAGAGCACAATGAGGAGCACAGTGAGGAGCACAATGAGGTGCACAATGAGGAACACCATGAGGAGCACGGTGAGGAGCACAATGAGGAGAACAATGAGGAGCATGGTAAGGAGCACAATGAGAAGCACAATGAGGAGCCAAATGAGCAGCACAATGATGAGCACAGGGAAGAGGACAATGAGTAGCACGGTGAGAAGCACAATGTGGAGCACAATGAAGAGCACAGTGAGTAGCACAATGAGTAGCACGGTGAGGAGCATTGTAAGGAGCACAATGAGAAGCACAATGAGGAGCCAAATGAGGAGCACAATGAGGAGCACAGGGAGGAGGACAATGAGTAGCAAGGTGAGGACCACAATGAGGAGCACGGTGAGATGCACAATGTGGAGCAGAATGAAGAGCACAGTGAGTAGCACAATGAGGAGCACGATGAGGAGCATGGTGTGGAGCACAATGAGGAGCACAATGAGGAGCACAATAAGGAACACAATGAAGAGCACCATGAGGAGCATAGTGAGGAGCACAGTGAGGAGCATGATGAGGAGCACAATGAGGAGCATGGTGAGGAGGACGGTGAGGAACAGGGTGAGGAGCACAAGGACTGGCACGGTGAGGAGCTCAATGAGGAGGAAGGTGAGGAGCACAATGTGGAGCACAATGAGTAGCACAGTGAGGAGCACAATGAGGAGCACGGTGAGAAGCACAATGAGGAGCACAATGAAGAGCACAGTGAGTAGCACAATGAGTAGCACGGTGAGGAGCACGGTGTGGAGCACAATGAGGAGCACAATGAAAGCACAGTGAGGAGCACAATGAGGAACAAGTTGAGGAGCACAGTGAGGAGCAAAATGAGGAGCACAATGAGGAACACATTGAGTCGCACAATGAAGAGCACAATGAAGAGCACAGTGAGGAGCACAATGAGGTGCACAATGAGGAACACCATGAGGAGCACGGTGAGGAGCACAATGAGGAGAACAATGAGGAGCATGGTAAGGAGCACAATGAGAAGCACAATGAGGAGCCAAATGAGGAGCACAATGAGGAGCACAGGGAGGAGGACAATGAGTAGCAAGTTGAGGAGCACAATGAGGAGCACGGTGAGATGCACAATGTGGAGCAGAATGAAGAGCACGGTGAGTAGCACAATGAGGAGCACGGTGAGGAGCATGGTGTGGAGCACAATGAGGAGCACAATGAGGAGCACAATAAGGAACACAATGAAGAGCACCATGAGGAGCATAGTGAGGAGCACAGTGAGGAGCATGATGAGGAGCACAATGAGGAGCATGGTGAGGAGGACGGTGAGGAACAGGGTGAGGAGCACAAGGACTAGCACGGTGAGGAGCTCAATGAGGAGGAAGGTGAGGAGCACAATGAGGAGCACAATGAGGAGCACAATGAGTAGCACGGTGAGGAGCACAATGAGGAGCACGGTGAGAAGCACAATGAGGAGCACAATGAAGAGCACAGTGAGTAGCACAATGAGGAGCACGGTGAGGAGCACTGTGAGGAGCACAATGAAGAGCACAGTGAGGAGCACAATGAGGAGCACAATGAGGAGCACGGTGAGGAGCACAATGAGGAGCACAATGCGGAGCAAGTTGAGGAGCACAGTGAGGAGCAAAATGAGGAGCACAATGAGGAACACATTGAGTCGCACAATGAAGAGCACAATGAAGAGCACAGTGAGGAGCACAATGAGGTGCACAATGAGGAACACCATGAGGAGCACGGTGAGGAGCACAATGAGGAGAACAATGAGGAGCATGGTAAGGAGCACAATGAGAAGCACAATGAGGAGCCAAATGAGCAGCACAATGATGAGCACAGGGAGGAGGACAATGAGTAGCACGGTGAGGAGCACAATGAGGAGCACGGTGAGAAGCACAATGTGGAGCACAATGAAGAGCACAGTGAGTAGCACAATGAGGAGCACGGTGAGGAGCACGGTGTGGAGCACAATGAGGAGCACAATGAGGAGCACAATGAGGAGCACAATGAGTAGCACGGTGAGGAGCATGGTAAGGAGCACAATGAGAAGCACAATGAGGAGCCAAATGAGGAGCACAATGAGGAGCACAGGGAGGAGGATAATGAGTAGCAAGGTGAGGAGCACAATGAGGAGCACAATGCGGAGCAAGTTGAGGAGCACAGTGAGGAGCAAAATGAGGAGCACAATGAGGAACACATTGAGTCGCACAATGAAGAGCACAATGAAGAGCACAGTGAGGAGCACAATGAGGAGCACAATGAAGAGCACAGTGAGGAGCACAATGAGGTGCACAATGAGGAACACCATGAGGAGCACGGTGAGGAGCACAATGAGGAGCACAATGAGTAGCACGGTGAGGAGCACAATGAGGAGCACGGTGAGCCTCACAATGAGGAGCACAATGAGGAGTACCATGAGGAGCACAATGAGGAGCACAATGAGGAGCACGGTGAGGAGCACAATGAGGAGCACAATGAGGAGCACGGTGAGGAGCACAATGAGGGGCACGGTGAGGAGACCAATGAGGCTCATAATGAGAGCACGGGAAGGAGCACAATGAGGAGCACCGTGAGGAGCACAATGAAGAGCACAATGAGGAGCACCATTAGGAGCACAATGTGGAGCACGGAGAGGAGCACAATGAGGAGCACAATGAGGAGCACAAGGAGGAGCACAATGAGGAGCACAAGGAGGAGCACAGTGAGGAGCACAATGAGGAGCACGGTGAGGAGCACGGTGAGGAGCAAAATGAGGAACTCAATGAGGAGCACAATGAGGAGCACGGTGAGGAACACATTGAGGAGCACGGTGAGGAGCACAATGAGGAACACAATGTGGAGCACAATGAGGAGCACGCTGAGGTGCAGAATGAAGAGCACGGTGAGGCACAAAATGAGGAGCACAATGAGGAGCACAATGAGGAGCACAATGAAGAACATGGTGAGGAGCACATGAGGAGCACGGTGAGGAGGACAATGAGGAGCACAATGAGGAGCACGGTGAGGAGCACAATGAGGAGCATGGTGAGGAGCACAATGAGGAGCACAGTGATGAGCACAGTGAGGAGCTTGGTGAGGAGCACAATGAGGAGCACGGTGAGGAGCATGGTGAGGAGGACAATGAGGAGCACGGTGAGGAGCACAATGAAGAGCATGGTGAGGAGTACAATGAGCAGCACAATGAGGAGCACATTGAGGAGCACAGTGAGGAGCACAATGAGGAACATGGTGAGGAGGTAAATGAGGATTACAATGAGGAGCACAGTGAGGAGCAAAATAAGGAGCACAATGTGGAACTCAATGAGGAGCACAAAGAGAAGCCCAGTGAGGAGCATAATGAGGAGCACAATGAGGAGCACGGTCAGGACAACGGTGTGGAGCACAATGAAGCGCACAGTGAGGAGCACAATGAGGAGCACGGTGAGGAGCACAATGAGGAGCACGGTGAGGAGCACAATGAAGCGCACAGTGAGGAGCACAATGAGGAGCACGGTGAGGAGCACTATGAGGAGCATGTTGAGGAGCAAAATGAGGAGCACAATGAGGAGCACAATGAGGAGCACGGTGAGGAACACATTGAGGAGCACAATGTGGAGCACAATGAGGAGCACGGTGAGGAGCAGAATGAAGAGCACGGTGAGGTGCAAAATGGGGAGCACAATGAGGAACACAATGAGGAGCACGGTGAGAAGCACGGTGAGGAGGACAATGAGGAGCACGGTGAGGAGCATGGTGAGGAGCACAGTGAGGAGCACGGTGAGGATCACAGTGAGGAGCCCGGTGAGGAGCACAATGAGGAACACGGTGAGGAGCACAATGAGGAGCACGGTGAGCCGCACAATGAGGAGCACAATGAGGAGTACCATGAAGAGCACAATGAGGAGCACAATGAGGAGCACGGTGAGGAGCAAAATAAGGGGCACGGTGAGGAGAACAATGAGGCTCCAAATGAGAGCACGGTGAGGAGCACGGTCAGGAACACATTCAGAAGCAGAATGATGAGCACAATGAGGAGCACGGTGAGGAGCACAATGAGGAGCACAATGAGGAGCACAATGAAGAACATGGTGAGGAGCACAATGAGGAGCACAATGAGGAGCATGGTGAGGAGCACAATGAGGAGCACAATGAGGAGCACGGTGAAGAGCACAATGAAGAGCACAATGAGGAGAACAATGAAGAACATGGTGAGGAGCACAATGAAGAACATGGTGAGGAGCACAATGAGGAGCACAATGAGGAGCACAGCGAGAATCACATTGAAGATAACAATGAAGAACACGGTGAGGAGCACAATGAGGACCAATGTGAGGAGCACGGTGAGAAACACCATGAGGAGCACGGTGAGCCGCACAATGAGGAGCACAATGAGGAGCAAAATGTGGAGCACAATGAGGTGCACAATAAGGAGCACAGTGAGAAGCACCTTGAGGAAAAGAATGAGGAACATGGTGAAGAGTACGGTGAGGAGCACAATGAGGAACACAATGAGGAGCACAATGAGGAGTACAATGAGGAGCACGGTGAGAAGCACATTGAGGAGAACAATGAGGAACACGGTGAGGAGTACGGTGAGGAGCACAATGAGGAACACAATGAGGAGCACAATGAGGAGCACGGTGAGAAGCACATTGAGGAGAACAATGAGGAACATAGTGAGGAGCACAATGAGGAGCACAGTGAAGAGCAGGGTGAGGAGCACAATGAGGAGCTCAAAGAGGAGCACAATGAGGAGCACAATGAGCAGCACATTGAGGAGAACAATGAGGAACACGCTGAGGAGCACAGCGAGGAGCACAATGAGGAGCACAGTGAGGTGCACAATGAGGAGCACAATGAGGAGCACGGTGAGGAGCACATTGAGGAGCAAAATGAGGAGCATGGTGACGAGCACAATGAGGAGCACAATGAGGAGCACCGTGAGGACCACAATGAGGAGCACAGTGACGAGCACGGTGAGGAGGACAATGAGGAGCACAATGAGGAGCACGGTGAGCAGCACAATGAAGAGCACAGTGAGGAGCACCATGAGCAGCGCAATGAGGAGCACAATGAGGAGCACAATGAGGAGCACAGTGAGGAGCACAATGAGGAGCATGGTGAGGAGCACAATGAGGAGCACAGTGAGGAGCACAGTGAGGAGCACAATGAGGAGCACAGTGAGGAGCACAATGAGGAGCATGGTGAGGAGCACAATGAGGAGCACAGTGAGGAGGATGGTGAGGAGCACAATGAGGAGTACAATGAGGAGCACGGTGAGGAGCATGGTGAGGAGCACAATGAGGAGCACAATGAGGAGCATGGTGAGGAGCACAATGAAGAACACAATGAGGAGCACAATGAGGAGCACAATGAGGAGCAAATTGAGGAGCACGGTGAGGAGCACGGTGAGGAGCACAATGAGAAGCACAATGAGTATCATGGTGAGAAGCACAATGAGGAGCACAATGAGCAGCACAATGAGGAGCACAGTGAGGAGAACCGTGAGGAGCACAATGAGGAGCACAGTGAGGAGAACAGTGAGGAGCACAATGAGGAGCACAATGAGGAGCACAGCGAGAAGCACATTGATGAGAACAATGAGGAACATGATGAGGAGCACAATGAGGAGTACAAACAGGAGCACAGCGAGGAGGACAATGAGGAGCACGGTGAGGAGCACAATGAGGCGCAAAATGAGGAGCACAATGAGGCGCAAAATGAGGAGCACGGTGAGGAGCTCAATGAGGAGCACAATGAGGAGCACAATGAGGAGCACAATGAGGAGAACGATAAGGAACATGGTGAGGAGCACAATGAGGAGCACAGCGAGAGGCACATTGAGGAGAACAATGAGGAACACGGTGAGGAGCACAATGAGGAGCACAAACAGGAGCACAGCGAGGATCCAAAGAGGAGCGCAATGAGGAGCACAATTAGGTGCACAATGAGGAGAACAGTGAGGAGCACAATGAAGAGCACAATGAGGAGGATGGTGAGGAGCACAATGAGGAGCACAATGAAGAGCACAATGAGGTGCACAATGAGGAGCACAATGAGGTGCACAGTGAGGTGCACAATGAGGAGTACAATGAGGAGCACAATGAGGAGCACGGTGAAGAGCACAGTGAGGAGCACTATGAGGAGCACGGTGAGGAGCACGGTGAGGAACACAATGAGGAGCACAATGAGGAGCATGGTGAGGAGCAAAATGAGGAGCACAATGAGGTGCACGGTGAAGAGCACAATGAAGAGCAAGGTGAGGAGCACAATGAGGAGCACAATGAGGAGCACAATGAGGAGCACAATGAGGAGCACAATGAAGAGCACGGTGAGCAGCACAATGAGGAGCACAATGAGGAGAACAAGGAGGAGCACGGAGAGGAGCACAATGAAGAACATGGTGAGGAGCACAATGAGGAGCACAGCGAGAATCACATTGAAGATAACAATGAGGAACACGGTGAGGAGCACGGTGAGGAGCACAATGAGGAACACGGTGAGGAGCACAATGAGGAGCACGGTGAGGAGCACGCTGAGGAGCACAATGATTTGCACGGTGAGGAGCACAATGAGGAGCACAATGAGGGGCACAATGAGGACCAATGTGAGGAGCACGGTGAGAAACACAATGAGGAACACGATGAGGAGGACAATGAGGAGCACAATGAGGAGCACAATAAGGAGTACGGTGAGTAACACAATGAGGGGCACAATGAGGAGCACAATGAGGAACACGATGAGGAGGACAATGAGGAGCACAATGAGGAGCACAATGAGGAGTACAATGACGAGCACAATGAGGAGCACGCTGAGGAGCACAATGAGGAGCAGAGTGAGGAGCATGGTGAGGAGCACAATGAGGAGAACAATGAGGAATACGATGAGGAGGACGCTGAGGAGCACAATGAGGAGCACAATGAGGAGCTGGGTGAGGAGCACAATGAGGAGCACAATCAGGAGCACGGTTAGGAGCAAAGTGAGAGCACGGTGAGGAGCACAGTGAAGAACACAATGAGGAGCACAATGAGGGGCACGTTGAGAAGCACAATGAGGAGCATGGTGAGGAGCAAAATGAGGAGCACAGTGAGGATCACGGTGAGGAGCACAATGAGGAGCACAATGAGGAGCACGATGAGCAGCACAATGAGGAGCACAGTGAGGAGCACAATGAGGAGCACGGAGAGGAGCACAATGAGGAGCACAATGAGGAGCACAATGAGGAGCACAATGAGGAGCACGGTGAAGAGCACAATGAGGAGCATGGTGAAGAGCACAATGAAGAGCATGGTGAGGAACACGTTGAGGAGCACGAGGAGGAGCACAATGAGCAGCACAATGAGGAGCACCATGAGGAGCACAGTGAGGAGCACAATGAGGAGCACAATAAGGAGCACAATGAGGAGCGGAGTGAGGGTCACAGTGAAAAGCACAATGAGGAGCATGGTGAGGAGGACGGTGAGGAACATGTTGAGGAGCACGAGGAGGAGCACAATGAGCAGCACAATGAGGAGCACAATGAGGAGCATGGTGAGGAGCACAATGAGGAGCATGGTGAGGAGCATAATGAGGAGCACAATGAGGAGCACAAGGAGGACCACAATGAGCAGCAGAATGAGGAGCACAATGAGGAGCACAAGGAGGAGCTAAGTGAGGAGAACCATGAGGAGCAAGATGAGGGGCACAGTGAGGAACACAATGAGGAGCACAATGAGGAGCACGGTGAGGAACAAAATGAGGAGCACGGTGAGGAGCACAATGAGGAGTACAGTGAGGAGGACAATGAGGAGCATGGTGAGGAACACAATGAGGAGCACAGTGAGGAGTACAATGAGGATCATGGTGAGGAGCACAATGAGGAGCACGGTGAGGAACACAATGAGGAGCACGGTGAGGAGCACGGTGAGGAGCACAATGAGGAGCACGGTGAGGAGCACAATGAGGAGCACAATGAGGAGCACAATGAGGAGCACGGTGAGGAGCACAATGAGGAGCACAATGAGGAGCACAGTGAGGAGCATGGTGAGGAGTACAATGAGGAGCACAATGAGGAACACGATGAGGAGGACAATGATGAGCACAATGAGGAGCATGGTGAGGATTACGGTGAGGAGCACAATGAGGAGCACAGTGAGGAGCACAATGAGGAGCACAATGAGGAGCACGGTGAGGAGAAAAATGTGGAGCACAATGAGGAGCACAATGAGGAGCGCGGTGAGGAGCACCATGAGGAGAATAATGAGGCACACAATGAGGAGCACAATGAGGAGCACAGTGAGGAGCACGGTGAGGAGGAAGGTGAGGAACATGGTGAGGAGCACAATGAGGAGCACAATGAGGAGCACAATGAGGAGCACAATGAGGAGCAGAGTGAGGAGCATGGTGAGGAGCCGAGTGAGGAGCATGGTGAGGAGCACAATGAGGAGAACAATGAGGAACACGATGAGGAGCACAATGAGGAGCACAATGAGGAGCACAATGAGGAGCACAATGAGGAGCACAATGAGTAGCACGGTGAGGAGCACAATGAGGAGCACAATGAGGAGCACGGTGTGGAGCACAATGAGGAGCACAATGAGGAGCACAATGAGTAGCACGGTGAGGAGCACAATGAGGAGCACGGTGAGCCTCACAATGAGGAGCACAATGAGGAGTACCATGAGGAGCACAATGAGGAGCACAATGAGGAGCACATTGAGGAGCACAGTGAGGAGCACAATGAGGAACATGGTGAGGAGGTAAATGAGGATTACAATGAGGAGCACAGTGAGGAGCAAAATAAGGAGCACAATGTGGAACTCAATGAGGAGCACAAAGAGAAGCCCAGTGAGGAGCATAATGAGGAGCACAATGAGGAGCACGGTCAGGACAACGGTGTGGAGCACAATGAAGCGCACAGTGAGGAGCACACTGAGGAGCACGGTGAGGAGCACAGTGAGGAGCACAATGAGGAGGACGGTGAGGAGCACAATGAGGAGCACAATGTGGAGCACAATGAGGAGCACGGTGAGGAGCAGAATGAAGAGCACGGTGAGGTGCACAATGAGGAGCACAGTGAGAAGCACGGTGAGGAGGACAATGAGGAGCACGGTGAGGAGCATGGTGAGGAGCACAATGAGGAGCCCGGTGAGGAGCAAAGTGAGGAGCACAATGAGGAGCACGGTTAGGAGCACAATGAGGAGCACAATGAGGAGCATGGTGAGGAGCACAATGAGGAGCACAGCGAGAATCACATTGAGGATAACAATGAGGAACACGGTGAGGAGCACAATGAGGAGCACGGTGAGGAGCATGGTGAGGAGCACAGTGAGGAGCACAATGAGGTGCACGGTGAAGAGCACAATGAAGAGCAAGGTGAGGAGCACAATGAGGAGCACAATGAGGAGCACAATGAGGAGCATGGTGAGGAGCAAAATGAGGAGCACAATGAGGTGCACGGTGAAGAGCACAATGAAGAGCAAGGTGAGGAGCACAATGAGGAGCACAATGAGGAGCACAATGAGGAGCACAATGAGGAGAACAATGAAGAGCACGGTGAGCAGCACAATGAGGAGCACAATGAGGAGAACAATGAGGAGCACGGAGAGGAGCACAATGAAGAACATGGTGAGGAGCACAATGAGGAGCACAGCGAGAATCACATTGAAGATAACAATGAGGAACACGGTGAGGAGCACGGTGAGGAGCACAATGAGGAACACGGTGAGGAGCACAATGAGGAGCACGGTGAGGAGCACGCTGAGGAGCACAATGATTTGCACGGTGAGGAGCACAATGAGGAGCACAATGAGGGGCACAATGAGGACCAATGTGAGGAGCACGGTGAGAAACACAATGAGGAACACGATGAGGAGGACAATGAGGAGCACAATGAGGAGCACAATAAGGAGTACGGTGAGTAACACAATGAGGGGCACAATGAGGAGCACAATGAGGAACACGATGAGGAGGACAATGAGGAGCACAATGAGGAGCACAATGAGGAGTACAATGACGAGCACAATGAGGAGCACGCTGAGGAGCACAATGAGGAGCAGAGTGAGGAGCATGGTGAGGAGCACAATGAGGAGAACAATGAGGAATACGATGAGGAGGACGCTGAGGAGCACAATGAGGAGCTGGGTGAGGAGCACAATGAGGAGCACAATCAGGAGCACGGTTAGGAGCAAAGTGAGAGCACGGTGAGGAGCACAGTGAAGAACACAATGAGGAGCACAATGAGGGGCACGTTGAGAAGCACAATGAGGAGCATGGTGAGGAGCAAAATGAGGAGCACAGTGAGGATCACGGTGAGGAGCACAATGAGGAGCACAATGAGGAGCACGATGAGCAGCACAATGAGGAGCACAGTGAGGAGCACAATGAGGAGCACGGAGAGGAGCACAATGAGGAGCACAATAAGGAGCACAATGAGGAGCGGAGTGAGGGTCACAGTGAAAAGCACAATGAGGAGCATGGTGAGGAGGACGGTGAGGAACATGTTGAGGAGCACGAGGAGGAGCACAATGAGCAGCACAATGAGGAGCACAATGAGGAGCACAGTGAGGAGCATGATGAGGAACACGGTGAGGAGCACAATGAATAGCACAGTGAGGAGAAGATTGTGGAGCACAGTGAGGAGCAAAATGAGGAGCACAATGAGGAGCATGGTGAGGAGCACAAGGAGGACCACAATGAGCAGCAGAATGAGGAGCACAATGAGGAGCACAAGGAGGAGCTAAGTGAGGAGAACCATGAGGAGCAAGATGAGGGGCACAGTGAGGAACACAATGAGGAGCACAATGAGGAGCACGGTGAGGAACAAAATGAGGAGCACGGTGAGGAGCACAATGAGGAGTACAGTGAGGAGGACAATGAGGAGCATGGTGAGGAACACAATGAGGAGCACAGTGAGGAGTACAATGAGGATCATGGTGAGGAGCACAATGAGGAGTACGGTGAGGAGCACGGTGAGGAGCACAATGAGGAGCACGGTGAGGAGCACAATGAGGAGCACAATGAGGAGCACAATGAGGAGCACGGTGAGGAGCACGGTGAGGAGCACAATGAGGAGCACGGTGAGGAGCACAATGAGGAGCACGGTGAGGAGCACAGTGAGGAGCACAATGAGGAGCACAATGAGGAGCACGATGAGGAGCACGGTGAGGTGCACAATGAGGAGCACAATGAGGAGCACAATGAGGAGCACAGTGAGGAGCACCATGAGGAGCACAGTGAGGAGCATGGTGAGGAGTACAATGAGGAGCACAATGAGGAACACGATGAGGAGGACAATGATGAGCACAATGAGGAGCATGGTGAGGATTACGGTGAGGAGCACAATGAGGAGCACAGTGAGGAGCACAATGAGGAGCAAAATGAGGAGCACAATCAGGAGCACAATGAGGAGCACGGTGAGGAGAAAAATGTGGAGCACAATGAGGAGCATGGTGCGGAGCACAATGAGGAGCACAATAAGGAACACAATGAGGAGCACCATGAGGAGCACAATGAGGAGCACAATGAGGAGCAGAGTGAGGAGCATGGTGAGGAGCCGAGTGAGGAGCATGGTGAGGAGCACAATGAGGAGAACAATGAGGAACACGATGAGGAGCACAATGAGGAGCACAATGAGGAGCACAATGAGGAGCACAATGAGGAGCACAATGAGGAGTACAATGAGGAGCAGAGTGAGGAGCATGGTGAGGAGCACAATGAGGAGAACAATGAGGAGCACAATGAGGAGCACGGTGAGGAACACAATGAGGAACACGGTGAGGAGCACAATGAGGAGCACAATAAGGAGCACACTGAGGAGCACGTAAGGAGCACAATGAGGAGCACAATGAGGAGCAGAATGAGGAGCACGGTGAGGAGCACAATGAGGAGCACAATGAGGAGCACAGTGAGGAGCACAATGAGGAGCACAGTGGGGAGCACAATGAGGAGTACAATGAGGAGCACGATGAGGAGCACGGTGAGGAGCACAATGAGGAGCACAACGAGGAGAAAAAGGAACAGCATGGTGAGGAGCACAATGAGCAGCACAATGAGGAGCATGGTGACGAAGACAATGAGAAGCATGGTGAGGAGCACAATGAGGAGCACAACGAGGAGAACAAGGAACAGCATGGTGAGGAGCACAATAAGGAGCGCAATGAGGAGCACGGTGAGGAACACAATGAGAAGCACGGTGAGGAGCACAATGAAGAGTGTAATGAGGAGCAATGTGAGGAGCACAGTGAGGAGCACAATGAGGAGCACAATGCGAAGCACGGTGAGGAGCACGGTGAGGAGCACAATGAGGGTCAAAATGAGGAGCACGGTGAGGAGCACAATGAGGAGAATGGCGAGGAGCACAGTGAGGAGCACAATGAGGAGCACAATGAAGAGCACAATGAAGAGCACAATGAAGAGCCCAGTGAGGAGCACAAGGAGGTGCACAAAGAGGAGTACAATGAGGAGCACAATGAGGAGCACTGTGAGGTGCACGGTGAGGAGCACCATGAGAAGCACAATGAGGTGCACAATGTGGAGCACAGTGAGGAGCACAATGAGGAGAACAGTGGGGAGCACAATGAGGAGTACAATGAGGAGCATAAGGAGGAGCATGGTGAGGAGCACAATGAGGAGAACAATGAGGAACACGATGAGGAGCAGAATGAGGAGCACAATGAGGAGCACAATAAGGAGTACAATGAGTAACACAATGAGGAGCACAATGAGGAGCACGGTGAGGAGCACAATGAGGAGCACAATGAGGGTCAAAATGAGGAGCACGGTGAGGAGCACAATGAGGAGCACAATGAGGATCACAATGAAGAGCACAATGAAGAGCACAATGAAGAGCACAGTGAGGAGCACAAAGAGGTGCACAAAGAGGAGCACAATGAGGAGCACAATGAGAAGCACAATGAGGAGCACAATGAGCAGCACAATGAGAAGCACAATGAGGTGCACAATGAGGAGCACAATGAGGAGCATGGTGAGGAGCACAATGAGGAGCACCATGAGGAGCACAATAAGGAGCACAATGAGGAGCACAGTGAGGAGCACAATGAGGAGCACAGTGAGGAGCACAATGTGGAGCACAATGAGGAGCACAGTGAGGAGCACAATGAGGAGCACATTGAGGAGCACAACGAGGAGAACAAGGAACAGCATGGTGAGGAGCACAATGAGGAGCACAATGAGGAGCATGGTGAGGAGGACAATGAGGAGCACGGTGAGGAGCACAACGAGGAGAACAAGGAACAGCATGGTGAGGAGCAGAATCAGGAACACCATGAGGAGAATGGTGAGGAAGACAATGAGAAGCATGGTAAGGAGCACAATGAGGAGCGCAATGAGGAGCACGATGAGGAACACAATGAGAAGCACGGTTAGGAGCACCAAGAGGAGCACAATGAGGAGCACAATGAGGAGCAATGTGAGGAGCACGGTGAGGAACACAATGAGGAGCACGGTGAGGCGCACAATGAGGAGCACAATGCGAAGCACGGTGAGGAGCACGGTGAGGTGCACAATGAGGGTCAAAATGAGGAGCACGGTGAGGAGCACAATGAGGAGAATGGCGAGGAGCACAATGAAGAGCACAATGAGGAGCACAATGAAGAGCACAATGAAGAGCACAATGAAGAGCACAGTGAGGAGCACAAGGAGGTGCACAAAGCCGAGTACAATGAGGAGCACAATGAGGAGCACGGTGAGGAGCACAATGAGAAGCACAATGAGGTGCACAATGAGGAGCACAATGAGGAGCACGATGAGGAGCACAATGAGGAGCACGATGAGGAGCACAATGAGGAGCACAATGAGGAGCACGGGGAGGAGCATAATGAGGAGCACAGTGAGGAGCACTGTTTTGATCACAGTGAGGAGCACAACGAGAAGCACAATGAGGAGCACAACGTGGAGCACAGTGAGGAGCACAATAAGGAGCACAATGAGAAGCACAGTGAGGAGCCAAATGAGGAGCACAATGAGGAGCACAGGGAGGAGGACAATGAGTAGCAAGGTGAGGAGCACAATGAAGAGCACAGTGAGTAGCACAATGAGGAGCACGATGAGGAGCATGGTGTGGAGCACAATGAGGAGCACAATGAGGAGCACAATAAGGAACACAATGAAGAGCACCATGAGGAGCATAGTGAGGAGCACAGTGAGGAGCATGATGAGGAGCACAATGAAGAGCATGGTGAGGAGGACGGTGAGGAACAGGGTGAGGAGCACAAGGACTGGCACGGTGAGGAGCTCAATGAGGAGGAAGGTGAGGAGCACAATGTGGAGCACAATGAGTAGCACGGTGAGGAGCACAATGAGGAGTACGGTGCGAAGCACAATGAGGAGCACAATGAAGAGCACAGTGAGTAGCACAATGAGTAGCATGGTGAGGAGCACGGTGTGGAGCACAATGAGGAGCACAATGAAAGCACAGTGAGGAGCACAATGAGGAGCACGGTGAGGAGCACAATGAGGAGCACAATGCGGAGCAAGTTGAGGAGCACAGTGCAGAGCAAAATGAGGAGCACAATGAGGAACACATTGAGTCGCACAATGAAGAGCACAATGAAGAGCACAGTGAGGAGCACAATGAGGTGCACAATGAGGAAGACCATGAGGAGCACGGTGAGGAGCACAATGAGGAGAACAATGAGGAGCATGGTAAGGAGCACAATGAGAAGCACAATGAGGAGCCAAATGAGGAGCACAATGAGGAGCACAGGGAGGAGGACAATGAGTAGCAAGTTGAGGAGCACAATGAGGAGCACGGTGAGATGCACAATGTGGAGCAGAATGAAGAGCACAGTGAGTAGCACAATGAGGAGCATGGTGTGGAGCACAATGAGGAGCACAATGAGGAGCACAATGAAGAGCACAGTGAGGAGCACAATGAGGTGCACAATGAGGAAGACCATGAGGAGCACGGTGAGGAGCACAATGAGGAGAACAATGAGGAGCATGGTAAGGAGCACAATGAGAAGCACAATGAGGAGCCAAATGAGGAGCACAATGAGGAGCACAGGGAGGAGGACAATGAGTAGCAAGTTGAGGAGCACAATGAGGAGCACGGTGAGATGCACAATGTGGAGCAGAATGAAGAGCACAGTGAGAAGCACAATGAGGAGCATGGTGTGGAGCACAATGAGGAGCACAATGAGGAGCACAATAAGGAACACAATGAAGAGCACCATGAGGAGCATAGTGAGGAGCACAGTGAGGAGCATGATGAGGAGCACAATGAGGAGCATGGTGAGGAGGACGGTGAGGAACAGGGTGAGGAGCACAAGGACTAGCACGGTGAGGAGCTCAATGAGGAGGAAGGTGAGGAGCACAATGAGGATCACAATGAAGAGCACAATGAAGAGCACAATGAAGAGCACAGTGAGGAGCACAAAGAGGTGCACAAAGAGGAGCACAATGAGGAGCACAATGAGAAGCACAATGAGGAGCACAATGAGCAGCACAATGAGAAGCACAATGAGGTGCACAATGAGGAGCACAATGAGGAGCACGGTGAGGAGCACAATGAGGAGCACCATGAGGAGCACAATAAGGAGCACAATGAGGAGCACAGTGAGGAGCACAATGAGGAGCACAGTGAGGAGCACAATGTGGAGCACATTGAGGAGCACAGTGAGGAGCACAATGAGGAGCACATTGAGGAGCACAACGAGGAGAACAAGGAACAGCATGGTGAGGAGCACAATGAGGAGCACAATGAGGAGCATGGTGAGGAGGACAATGAGGAGCACGGTGAGGAGCACAACGAGGAGAACAAGGAACAGCATGGTGAGGAGCAGAATCAGGAACACCATGAGGAGAATGGTGAGGAAGACAATGAGAAGCATGGTAAGGAGCACAATGAGGAGCGCAATGAGGAGCACGATGAGAAACACGGTGAGGAGCACGGTGAGGTGCACAATGAGGGTCAAAATGAGGAGCACGGTGAGGAGCACAATGAGGAGAATGGCGAGGAGCACAATGAAGAGCACAATGAGGAGCACAATGAAGAGCACAATGAAGAGCACAATGAAGAGCACAGTGAGGAGCACAAGGAGGTGCACAAAGCCGAGTACAATGAGGAGCACAATGAGGAGCACGGAGAGGAGCACAATGAGAAGCACAATGAGGTGCACAATGAGGAGCACAATGAGGAGCACGATGAGGAGCACGGTGAGGAGCACAATGAGGAGCACAATGCGAAGCACGGTGAGGAGCATGGTGAGGAGCACAACGAGGGTCAAAATGAGGAGCACGGTGAGGAGCACAATGAGGACAATGGCGAGGAGCACAATGAGGAGCACAATGAGGAGCACAATGAAGAGCACAATGAAGAGCACAATGAAGAGCACAGTGAGGAGCACAAGGAGGTGCACAAAGAGGAGTACAATGAGGAGCACAATGAGGAGCACGGGGAGGAGCACAATGAGGAGCACAGTGAGGAGCACTGTTTTGAGCACGGTGAGGAGCACAACGAGAAGCACAATGAGGAGCACAACGAGGAGCACAGTGAGGAGCACAATAAGGAGCACAATGAGAAGCACAATGAGGAGCCAAATGAGGAGCACAATGAGGAGCACAGGGAGGAGGACAATGAGTAGCACGGTGAGGAGCACAATGAGGAGCACGGTGAGAAGCACAATGTGGAGCACAATGAAGAGCACAGTGAGTAGCACAATGAGGAGCACGGTGAGGAGCACGGTGTTGAGCACAATGAGGAGCACAATGAGGAGCACAATGAGTAGCACGGTGAGGAGCATGGTAAGGAGCACAATGAGAAGCACAATGAGGAGCCAAATGAGGAGCACAATGAGGAGCACAGGGAGGAGGACAATGAGTAGCAAGGTGAGGAGCACAATGAGGAGCAAAATGAGGAGCACAATGAGGAACACATTGAGTCGCACAATGAAGAGCACAATGAAGAGCACAGTGAGGAGCACAATGAGCTGCACAATGAGGAACACCATGAGGAGCATGGTGAGGAGCACAATGAGGAGAACAATGAGGAGCATGGTAAGGAGCACAATGAGAAGCACAATGAGGAGCCAAATGAGGAGCACAATGATGAGCACAGGGAGGAGGACAATGAGTAGCACGGTGAGGAGCACAATGAGGAGCACGGTGAGAAGCACAATGTGGAGCACAATGAAGAGCACAGTGAGTAGCACAGTGAGGAGCACGGTGAGGAGCACGGTGTGGAGCACAATGAGGAGCACAATGAGGAGCACAATGAGTAGCACGGTGAGCCTCACAATGAGGAGCACAATGAGGAGTACCATGAGGAGCACAATGAGGAGCACAATGAGGAGCATGGTGAGGAGCACAATGAGGAGCACAATGAGGAGCACGGTGAGGAGCACAATGAGGGGCACGGTGAGGAGAACAATGAGGCTCATAATGAGAGCATGGGAAGGAGCACAATGAGGAGCACCGTGAGGAGCACAATGAAGAGCACAATGAGGAGCACCATTAGGAGCACAATGTGGAGCACGGAGAGGAGCACAATGAGGAGCACAATGAGGAGCACAATGAGGAGCACAGTGAGGAGCACAATGAGGAGCATGGTGAGGAGCACGTTGAGGAGCAAAATGAGGAACTCAATGAGGAGCACAATGAGGAGCACGGTGAGGAACACATTGAGGAGCACGGTGAGGAGCACAATGAGGAACACAATGTGGAGCACAATGAGGAGCACACTGAGGTGCAGAATGAAGAGCACGGTGAGGCGCAAAATGAGGAGCACAATGAGGAACACAATGAGGAGCACAATGAGTAGCACGTTGAGGAGCACAATGAAGTGCACGGTGAGCAGCACAATGAGGAGCACGATGAGGAGCACAATGAGGAGCACAATGAAGAACATGGTGAGGAGCACATGAGGAGCACGGTGAGGAGGACAATGAGGAGCACAATGAGGAGCACGGTGAGGAGCACAATGAGGAGCATGGTGAGGAGCACAATGAGGAGCACAATGAGGAGCACGGTGAGGAGCACAATGAGGAGCATGGTGAGGAGCACAATGAGGAGCACAATGAGGAGCACAGTGATGAGCACGGTGTGGAGCACAATGAAGAACACGGTGAGGAGCACAAAGAGGAGCACAGTGAGGAGCACCATGAGGAGCACAGTGCGGAGCACAGTGAGGAGCTTGGTGAGGAGCACAATGAGGAGCACAGTGAGGAGCATGGTGAGGAGGACAATGAGGAGCACAATGAGGAGCACGGTGAGGAGCACGGTGAGGAGCACAATGAAGAGCATGGTGAGTAGTACAATGAGCAGCACAATGAGGAGCACATTGAGGAGCACAGTGAGGAGCACAATGAGGAACATGGTGAGGAGGTAAATGAGGATTACAATGAGGAGCACAGTGAGGAGCAAAATAAGGAGCACAATGTGGAACTCATTGAGGAGCACAAAGAGAAGCCCAGTGAGGAGCATAATGAGGAGCACAATGAGGAGCACGGTCAGGACAATGGTGTGGAGCACAATGAAGCGCACAGTGAGGAGCACAATGAGGAGCACGGTGAGGAGCACAATGAGAGGCACGGTGAAAAAATAATGAGGGGCAAAATGAGAGCACGGTGAGAAGCAGAATGAGGAGCACAATGAGTAGCTCGGTGAGGAGCACAATGAGGAGCACAGTGAGGAGCACAATGAGGAGCACAATGAGGAGCACAATGAGGAGCACAATGAGGAGCACAATGAGGAGCACGGTGAGGAGCACTATGAGGAGCATGTTGAGGAGCAAAATGAGGAGCACAATGAGGAGCACAATGAGGAGCACGGTGAGGAACACATTGAGGAGCACAATGAGGAGCACAATGAGGAGCACGGTGAGGAGCAGAATGAAGAGCACGGTGAGGAGCACAATGAGGAGCACGGTGAGAAGCACGGTGAGGAGGACAATGAGGAGCACGGTGAGGAGCATGGTGAGGAGCACAATGAGGAGCACGGTTAGGAGCACAATGAGTAGCACAATGAGGAGAACAATGAGGCTCCAAATGAGAGCACGGTGAGGAGCACAATGAGGATCACAATGAGGTGCAAAATGAGGAGCACAATGAGGAGCACAATGAAGAACATGGTGAGGAGCACAATGAGGAGCACAGCGAGAATCACATTGAAGATAACAATGAGGAACACGGTGAGGAGCACAATGATTTGCACGGTGAGGAGGACAATGAGGGGCACAATGAGGAGCACAATAAGGAGTACGGTGAGTAACACAATGAGGGGCACAATGAGGAGCACAATGAGGAACACGATGAGGAGTACAATGACGAGCACAATGAGGAGCACAATGAGGAGCAGAGTGAGGAGCATGGTGAGGAGCACAATGAGGAGAACAATGAGGAATACGATGAGGAGGACGCTGAGGAGCACAATGAGGAGCACAATGAGGAGCACAATGAGGAGCACGGTTAGGAGCAAAGTGAGAGCACGGTGAGGAGCACAGTGAAGAACACAATGAGGAGCACAATGAGGGGCACGTTGAGAAGCACAATGTGGAGCACCGTGAGGAGCAAAATGAGGAGCACAGTGAGGATCACAGTGAGGAGCACAATGAGGAGCACGATGAGCAGCACAGTGAGGAGCACAGTGAGGAGCACAATGAGGAGCACGGAGAGGAGCACAATGAGGAGCACAATGAGGAGCACAATGAGGAGCACAATGAGGAGCACAGTGAGGAGCACGATGAGGAGCACGGTGAAGAGCACATTGAGGAGCACAATGAGGAGCATGGTGAAGAGCACAATGAAGAGCATGGTGAGGAACACGTTGAGGAGCACGAGGAGGAGCACAATGAGCAGCACAATGAGGAGCACCATGAGGAGCACAGTGAGGAGCACAATGAGGTGCACAATGAGGAGCACAATGAGGAGCACAATAAGGAGCACAATGAGGAGCGGAGTGAGGGTCACTGTGAAGAGCACAATGAGGAGCATGGTGAGGAGGACGGTGAGGAACATGTTGAGGAGCACGAGGAGGAGCACAATGAGCAGCACAATGAGGAGCACAATGAGGAGCACAATGAGGAGCACAATGAGGAGCACGGTGAGGAGCACGGAGAGGAGCACAATGAGGAGCACAATGAGGAGCACAATGAGGAGCATGGTGAGGAGCACAATGAGGAGCACAGTGAGGAGCATGATGAGGAACACGGTGAGGAGCACAATGAGGAGCACAGTGAGGAGAAGATTGTGGAGCACAGTGAGGAGCACAATGAGGAGCACAGTGGGGAGCACAATGAGGAGTACAATGAGGAGCACGATGAGGAGCACGGTGAGGAGCACAATGAGGAGCACAACGAGGAGAACAAGGAACAGCATGGTGAGGAGCACAATGAGGAGCACAATGAGGAGCATGGTGACGAAGACAATGAGAAGCATGGTGAGGAGCACAATAAGGAGCGCAATGAGGAGCACGGTGAGGAACACAATGAGAAGCACGGTGAGGAGCACCAAGAGGAGCACAATGAGGAGCACGGTGAGGAGCAATGTGAGGAGCACAGTGAGGAGCACAATGAGGAGCACAATGCGATGGACGGTGAGGAGCACGGTGAGGAGCACAATGAGGGTCAAAATGAGGAGCACGGTGAGGAGCACAATGAGGAGAATGGCGAGGAGCACAGTGAGGAGCACAATGAGGAGCACAATGAAGAGCACAATGAAGAGCACAATGAAGAGCCCAGTGAGGAGCACAAGGAGGTGCACAAAGAGGAGTACAATGAGGAGCACAATGAGGAGCACTGTGAGGTGCACGGTGAGGAGCACCATGAGAAGCACAATGAGGTGCACAATGTGGAGCACAGTGAGGAGCACAATGAGGAGAACAGTGGGGAGCACAATGAGGAGTACAATGAGGAGCATAAGGAGGAGCATGGTGAGGAGCACAATGAGGAGAACAATGAGGAACACGATGAGGAGGAGAATGAGGAGCACAATGAGGAGCACAATAAGGAGTACAATGAGTAACACAATGAGGAGCACAATGAGGAGCACGGTGAGGAGCACAATGAGGAGCACAATGAGGGTCAAAATGAGGAGCACGGTGAGGAGCACAATGAGGAGCACAATGAGGATCACAATGAAGAGCACAATGAAGAGCACAATGAAGAGCACAGTGAGGAGCACAAAGAGGTGCACAAAGAGGAGCACAATGAGGAGCACAATGAGAAGCACAATGAGGAGCACAATGAGCAGCACAATGAGAAGCACAATGAGGTGCACAATGAGGAGCACAATGAGGAGCACGGTGAGGAGCACAATGAGGAGCACCATGAGGAGCACAATAAGGAGAACAATGAGGAGCACAGTGAGGAGCACAATGTGGAGCACAATGAGGAGCACAGTGAGGAGCACAATGAGGAGCACATTGAGGAGCACAATGAGGAGCACAATGAGGAGCATGGTGAGGAGCACAATGAGGAGCACAGTGAGGAGCATGATGAGGAACACGCTGAGGAGCACAATGAATAGCACAGTGAGGAGAAGATTGTGGAGCACAGTGAGGAGCACAATGAGGAGCACGGTGAGGAGCCCGGTGTGGAACACGGTGAAGAGCACAATGAGGAGCACAAGGAGGACCACAATGAGCAGCAGAATGAGGAGCACAATGAGGAGCACAAAAGGAGCACGGTGAGGAGCACAATGAGGAGCACAAGGAGGAGCTAAGTGAGGAGAACCATGAGGAGCAAGATGAGGGGCACAAAAGGAACACAATGAGGAGCACAATGAGTAGCACAATGAGGAGCACGGTGAGGAACACAATGAGGAGAACAATGAGGAGCACGGTGAGGAACAAAATGAGGAGCACGGTGAGGAGCACAATGAGGAGTACAGTGAGGAGGACAATGAGGAGCATGGTGAGGAACACAATGAGGAGCACAGTGAGGAGTACAATGAGGATCATGGTGAGGAGCACAATGAGGAGCACGGTGAGGAACACAATGAGGAGCACGGTGAGTAGCACGGTGAGGAGCACAATGAGGAGCACGGTGAGGAGCACAATGAGGAGCACAATGAGGAGCACGGTGAGGAGCACGGTGACGTGCACAATGAGGAGCACAATGAGGAGCACAATGAGGAGCACAGTGAGGAGCACCATGAGGAGCACAGTGAGGAGCATGGTGAGGAGTACAATGAGGAGCACAATGAGGAACACGAAGAGGAGGACAATGATGAGCACAATGAGGAGCATGGTGAGGATTACGGTGAGGAGCACAATGAGGAGCATGGTGAGGAGCATAATGAGGAGCACAATGAGGAGCACGGTGAGGAGAAAAATGTGGAGCACCATGAGGAGCATGGTGCGGAGCACAATGAGGAGCGCGGTGAGGAGCACAATGAGGAGCACAATAAGGAGCACAATGAGGAGCACAATGAGGAGCACAATGAGGAGCAGAGTGAGGAGCATGGTGAGGAGCCGAGTGAGGAGCATGGTGAGGAGCACAATGAGGAGAACAATGAGGAACACGATGAGGAGGACAATGAGGAGCACAATGAGGAGCACAATGAGGAGTACAATGAGGAGCAGAGTGAGGAGCATGGTGAGGAGCACAATGAGGAGCACAATGAGGAGCAGAATGAGGAGCACAATGAGGTGCACAATAAGGAGCACAACGAGGAGCACGGTGAGGAGCACAATGAGGAGCAAAATGAGGAGCACAGTGAGGAGCACAATGAGGAGCACAATGAGGAGCACAATGAGGAGCACAAAGAGGAGCACAGTGAGGAGCACAATGAGGAGCACAATGAGGAGCACAATGAGGAGCACAAAGAGGAGCACAGTGAGGTGCACGGTGAGGAGCACAATGAGATGCGCAATGAGGTGCACAATGAGGAGCACAGTGAGGAGCACAATGAGGAGCACAGTGGGGAGCACAATGAGGAGCACAATGAGGAGCACGATGAGGAGCACGGTGAGGAGCACAATGAGGAGCACAACGAGGAGAACAAGGAACAGCATGGTGAGGAGCACAATGAGGAGCACAATGAGGAGCATGGTGACGAAGACAATGAGAAGCATGGTGAGGAGCACAATAAGGAGCGCAATGAGGAGCACGGTGAGGAACACAATGAGAAGCACGGTGAGGAGCACCAAGAGGAGCACAATGAGGAGCACAATGAGGAGCAATGTGAGGAGCACAATGAGGAGCAATGTGAGGAGCACAGTGAGGAGCACAATGAGGAGCACGGTGAGGAGCATGGTGAGGAGCACAATGAGGGTCAAAATGAGGAGCACGGTGAGGAGCACAATGAGGACAATGGCGAGGAGCACAATGAGGAGCACAAGGAGGTGCACAAAGAGGAGTACAATGAGGAGCACAATGAGGAGCACTGTGAGGTGCACGGTGAGGAGCACCATGAGAAGCACAATGAGGTGCACAATGTGGAGCACAGTGAGGAGCACAATGAGGAGAACAGTGGGGAGCACAATGAGGAGTACAATGAGGAGCATAAGGAGGAGCATGGTGAGGAGCACAATGAGGAGAACAATGAGGAACACGATGAGGAGGAGAATGAGGAGCACAATGAGGAGCACAATAAGGAGTATAATGAGTAACACAATGAGGAGCACAATAAGGAGCACAATGAGGGTCAAAATGAGGAGCACGGTGAGGAGCACAATGAGGAGCACAATGAGGATCACAATGAAGAGCACAATGAAGAGCACAATGAAGAGCACAGTGAGGAGCACAAAGAGGTGCACAAAGAGGAGCACAATGAGGAGCACAATGAGCAGGACAATGAGAAGCACAATGAGGTGCACAATGAGGAGCACAATGAGGAGCACGGTGAGGAGCGCAATGAGGAGCACCATGAGGAGCACAATAAGGAGCACAATGAGGAGCACAGTGAGGAGCACAATGAGGAGCACAGTGAGGAGCACAATGTGGAGCACATTGAGGAGCACAGTGAGGAGCACAATGAGGAGCACATTGAGGAGCACAACGAGGAGAACAAGGAACAGCATGGTGAGGAGCACAATGAGGAGCACAATGAGGAGCATGGTGAGGAGGACAATGAGGAGCACGGTGAGGAGCACAACGAGGAGAACAAGGAACAGCATGGTGAGGAGCAGAATCAGGAACACCATGAGGAGAATGGTGAGGAAGGCAATGAGAAGCATGGTAAGGAGCACAATGAGGTGCGCAATGAGGAGCACGATGAGGAACACAATGAGAAGCACGGTTAGGAGCACCAAGAGGAGCACAATGAGGAGCACAATGAGGAGCAATGTGAGGAGCACGGTGAGGAACACAATGAGGAGCACGGTGAGGCGCACAATGAGGAGCACAATGCGAAGCACGGTGAGGAGCACGGTGAGGTGCACAATGAGGAGCACAATGAGGAGCACAATGAGGAACACAATGAGGAGCACAATGAGGAGCACAATGAGGAGCACAATGAGGAACACAATGAGGAGCACAATGAAGAGCACGGTGAGCAGCACAATGAGGAGCACAATGAGGAGAACAATGAGGAGCACGGAGAGGAGCACAATGAAGAACATGGTGAGGAGCACAATGAGGAGCACAGCGAGAATCACATTGAAGATAACAATGAGGAGCACGGTGAGGAGCACAATGAGGAGCACGGTGAGGAGCACGCTGAGGAGCACAATGATTTGCACGGTGAGGAGCACAATGAGGAGCACAATGAGGGGCACAATGAGGACCAATGTGAGGAGCACGGTGAGAAACACAATGAGGAACACGTTGAGGAGGACAATGAGGAGCACAATGAGGAGCACGCTGAGGAGCACAATGAGGAGCAGAGTGAGGAGCATGGTGAGGAGCACAATGAGGAGAACAATGAGGAGCACGGTTAGGAGCAAAGTGAGAGCACGGTGAGGAGCACAGTGAAGAACACAATGAGGAGCACAATGAGGGGCACGTTGAGAAGCACAATGAGGAGCATGGTGAGGAGCACGATGAGCAGCACAATGAGGAGCACAGTGAGGAGCACAATGAGGAGCACGGAGAGGAGCACAATGAGGAGCACAATGAGGAGCACAAGGAGGAGCACAAGGAGGAGCTAAGTGAGGAGAACCATGAGGAGCAAGATGAGGGGCACAGTGAGGAACACAATGAGGAGAACGGTGAGGAACACATTGAGGAGCACAATGAGGAGCACGGTGAGGAGCACAATGAGGAGCATGGTGAGGAGCACGGCGAGGAGCACAATGTGGAACACAATGAGGAGCACAATGAGGAGCACAATGAGGAGCACAATGAAGAACACAATGAGGAGCACAATGAGGAGCACGGTGAGGACCACAATGAGCAGCACAGTGAGGATCATGGTGAGGAGCACGGTGAGGAGCACAATGTGGAGCAGAGTGAGGAGCATGGTGAGGAGCACAATGAGGAGAACAATGAGGAACACGATGAGGAGGACAACGAGGAGCACAATGAGGAGCACAATAAGGAGTATGGTGAGTAACACAATGAGGAGCACAATGAGGAGCATGGTGAGCACAATGAGGAGCACAATGAGGAGCAGCATGAGGAGCAGGGTGAGGAGCACAATGAGGAGCACACTGAGGAGCACAATGTGGAGCACAATGAAGAGCACAATGAGGAGCACAATGAGGATCACAATGAGGTGCACAATGAGGAGCGCAATGTGGAGATCGGTGATGAGCACAATGAGAAGCACAATGAGGTGCAAAATGAGGAGCACATTGAGGAGCAGAGTGAGGAGCACAATGAGGAGCACAGTGATGAGCACAATGAGGAGCGGAGTGAAAGCACCATGAGGAGCACAATGAGGAGCAAGGTGAGGAGCACAATGAAGAGCACAATGTGGAGCACAAGAAGGAGCACACTGAGGAGCACGGTGAGGAGCACAATGAGGAGCACAATGAGGAGCACAACGAGGAGCACAATGAGGAGCACGGTGAGGAGCACGGTGAGGAGCACAATGAGGAGCACAGTGAGGAGCACAATGAGGAGCACAATGAGGAGCATGGTGAGGAACACAATGAGGAACACGGTGAGGAGCACAATGAGGAGCACAATATCGAGCACATTGAGGAGCACAATGAGGAGCACAATGAGGAGCAGAATGAGGAGCACAATGAGGTGCACAATGAGGAGCACAACGAGGAGCACGGTGAGGAGCACAATGAGGAGCAAAATGAGGAGCACAATGAGGAGCACAATGAGGAGCATGGTGAGGAACACAATGAGGAACACGGTGAGGAGCACAATGAGGAGCACAGTGAGGAGCACAATGAGGAGCACAAAGAGGAGCACAGTGAGGAGCACAATGAGGAGCATGGTGAGGAACACAATGAGGAACACGGTGAGGAGCACAATGAGGAGCACAATGAGGAGCAAAATGAGGAGCACAGTGAGGAGCACAATGAGGAGCACGATGAGGAGCACGGTGCGGAGCACAATGAGGAGCACAACGAGGAGAACAAGGAACAGCATGGTGAGGAGCACAATGAGGAGCACAATGAGGAGCATGGTGAGGAAGACAATGAGAAGCACGGTGAGGAGCACAATAAGGAGCGCAATGAGGAGCACGGTGAGGACCACAATGAGAAGCACGGTGAGGAGCACCAAGAGGAGCACAATGCGACGGACGGTGAGGAGCACGGTGAGGAGCACAATGAGGGTCAAAATGAGGAGCACGGTGAGGAGCACAATGAGGAGAATGGCGAGGAGCACAGTGAGGAGCACAATGAGGAGCACAATGAAGAGCACAATGAAGAGCACAATGAAGAGCCCAGTGAGGAGCACAAGGAGGTGCACAAAGAGGAGTACAATGAGGAGCACAATGAGGAGCACTGTGAGGTGCACGGTGAGGAGCACCATGAGAAGCACAATGAGGTGCACAATGTGGAGCACAGTGAGGAGCACAATGAGGAGAACAGTGGGGAGCACAATGAGGAGTACAATGAGGAGCATAAGGAGGAGCATGGTGAGGAGCACAATGAGGAGAACAATGAGGAACACGATGAGGAGGAGAATGAGGAGCACAATGAGGAGCACAATAAGGAGTACAATGAGTAACACAATGAGGAGCACAATGAGGAGCACGGTGAGGAGCACAATGAGGAGCACAATGAGGATCACAATGAAGAGCACAATGAAGAGCACAATGAAGAGCACAGTGAGGAGCACAAAGAGGTGCACAAAGAGGAGCACAATGAGGAGCACAATGAGAAGCACAATGAGGAGCACAATGAGCAGCACAATGAGAAGCACAATGAGGTGCACAATGAGGAGCACAATGAGGAGCACGGTGAGGAGCACAATGAGGAGCACCATGAGGAGCACAATAAGGAGAACAATGAGGAGCACAGTGAGGAGCACAATGTGGAGCACAATGAGGAGCACAGTGAGGAGCACAATGAGGAGCACATTGAGGAGCACAACGAGGAGAACAAGGAACAGCATGGTGAGGAGCACAATGAGGAGCACAATGAGGAGCAATGTGAGGAGCACGGTGAGGAACACAATGAGGAGCACGGTGAGGAGCACAATGAGGAGCACAATGCGAAGCACGGTGAGGAGCACGGTGAGGTGCACAATGAGGGTCAAAATGAGGAGCACGGTGAGGAGCACAATGAGGAGAATGGCGAGGAGCACAATGAAGAGCACAATGAGGAGCACAATGAAGAGCACAATGAAGAGCACAATGAAGAGCACAGTGAGGAGCACAAGGAGGTGCACAAAGCCGAGAACAATGAGGAGCACAATGAGGAGCACGGAGAGGAGCACAATGAGAAGCACAATGAGGTGCACAATGAGGAGCACAATGAGGAGCACGGTGAGGAGCACAATGAGGCGTACAATGAGGAGCACGATGAGGAGCACGGTGAGGAGCACAATGAGGAGCAGAGTGAGGAGCATGGTGAGGAGCACAATGAGGAGCACAATGCGAAGCACGGTGAGGAGCACAATGAGGGTCAAAATGAGGAGCACGGTGAGGAGCACAATGAGGAGCACAATGAAGAGCACAATGAAGAGCACAATGAAGAGCACAGTGAGGAGCACAACGAGAAGCACAATGAGGAGCACAACGAGGAGCACAGTGAGGAGCACAATGAGGAGTACAATGAGGAGCACGATGAGGAGCCCGGTGAGGGGCACAATGAGGAGCACAATGAGGAGCACAATGAGGAGGACGGTGAGGAGCACAATGAGGAGCACAATGAGGAGCACGGTGAGGAGCACAATGTGGAGCAGAGTGAGGAGCATGGTGAGGAGCACAATGAGGAGAACAATGAGGAACACGATGAGGAGGACAATGAGGAGCACAATGAGGAGCACAATAAGGAGTACGGTGAGTAACACAATGAGGAGCACAATGAGGAGCATGGTGAGGAGCACAATGAGGAGCACAATGAGGAGCAGCATGAGGAGCAGGGTGAGGAGCACAATGAGGAGCAGGGTTAGGTGCAAAATGAGAGCACGGTGAGGAGCACCGTGAAGAACACAATGAGGAGCACAATGAGAAGCACGGTGAGGATCACGGCGAGGAGCACAATGCGGAGCACAATGAGGAGCACAATGAGGCGCACAATGTGGAGAATGGAGGGAGCACAATGAGGAGCAGAGTGAGGAGCATGGTGAGGAGCACAATGAGGGTCAAAATGAGGAGCACAATGAGGAGCACAATGAGGAGCACAATGAGGAGCACAATGAGGATCACGGTGAGGAGCACAATGAGGAGCAGAGTGAGGAGCATGGTGAGGAGCACAATGAAGGGAACAATGAGGAACACGATGAGGAGGACAATGAGGAGCACAATGAGGAACACAATAAGGAGTACGGTGAGTAACACAATGAGGAGCACAATGGGGAGCACGGTGAGGAGGACAATGAGGAGCACAATGCGAAGCACGGTGAGGAGCATGGTGAGGAGCACAATGAGGGTCAAAATGAGGAGCACGGTGAGCAGCACAA
Organism: Carcharodon carcharias; assembly: GCF_017639515.1. Taxonomy (NCBI): domain Eukaryota; kingdom Metazoa; phylum Chordata; class Chondrichthyes; order Lamniformes; family Lamnidae; genus Carcharodon; species Carcharodon carcharias. The sequence goes on from NC_054471.1 coordinate 197,141,279, forward strand.
TGAGGAGAATGGCGAGGAGCACAATGAGGAGCACAATGCGAAGCACGGTGAGGAGCATGGTGAGGAGCACAATGAGGGTCAAAATGAGGAGCACGGTGAGGAGCACAATGAGGACAATGGCGAGGAGCACAATGAGGAGCACAATGAGGAACATGATGAGGAGGTAAATGAGGATTACAATGAGGAGCACAGTGAGTAGCAAAATAAGGAGCACAATGACGAGCTCAATTTGGAGCACAATGAGGAGCACAATGAAGAGCACAATGAGGAACACAATGAGGAGCACAATGAGGAACACAATGAGGAGCACAATGAGGAACACGTTGAGGAGCACAATGAAGAGCACGGTGAGCAGCACAATGAGGAACACAATGAGGAGCACAATGAGGAGCACGGAGAGGAGCACAATGAGGAGCACAATGAGGAGCACAATGAGGAGCACGGAGAGGAGCATGGTGAGGAGCACAGTGAGGAGCACAATGAAGAACATGGTGAGGAGCACATGAGGAGCACGGTGAGGAGGACAATGAGGAGCACAATGAGGATCCCGGTGAGGAGCAAAATGAGGAGCACAATGAGGAGCACAATGAGGAGCACAATGAAGAGCATAATGAAGAGCATAATGAAGAGCACAGTGAGGAGCACGGTGAGGAGCACAACGAGAAGCACAATGAGGAGCACAATGAGGAGCACAATGAGGAGCACAATGAGGAGTACAATGAGGAGCACGATGAGGAGCCCGGTGAGGGGCACAATGAGAAGCACAATGAGGAGCACAATGAGGAGCACGGTGAGGAGCACAATGTGGAGCAGAGTGAGGAGCATGGTGAGGAGCACAATGAGGAGCACAATGAGGAGCAGGGTTAGGTGCAAAATGAGAGCACGGTGAGGAGCACCGTGAAAAACACAATGAGGAGCACAATGAGGAGCACGGTGAGGAGCACAATGAAGAACATGGTGAGGAGCACATGAGGAGCACGGTGAGGAGGACAATGAGGAGCACAATGAGGAGCCCGGTGAGGAGCAAAATGAGGAGCACAATGAGGAGCACAATGAGGAGCACAATGAAGAGCATAATGAAGAGCATAATGAAGAGCACAGTGAGTAGCACGGTGAGGAGCACAACGAGAAGCACAATGAGGAGCACGATGAGGAGCCCGGTGAGGGGCACAATGAGAAGCACAATGAGGAGCACAATGAGGAGCACGGTGAGGAGCACAATGTGGAGCAGAGTGTGGAGCATGGTGAGGAGCACAATGAGGGGAACAATGAGGTACACGATGAGGAGGACAATGAGGAGCACAATGAGGAACACAATAAGGAGTACAGTGAGTAACACAATGAGGAGCATAATGGGGAGCACGGTGAGGAGCACAATGAGGAGCACAATGAGGAGCATGGTGAGGAAGACAATGAGAAGCATGGTGAGGAGCACAATGAGGAGCGCAATGACGAGCACGGTGAGGAAGACAATGAGAAACACGGTGAGGAGCACCAAGAGGAGCACAATGAGGAGCACAATGCGAAGGACGGTGAGGAGCATGGTGAGGAGCACACTGAGGGTCAAAATGAGGAGCACGGTGAGGAGCACAATGAGGACAATGGCGAGGAGCACAATGAGGAGCACAATGAGGAGCACGGGGAGGAGCACAATGAGGAGCACTGTGAGGAGCACAACGAGAAGCACAGTGAGGAACACAATGAGGAGTACAATGAGGAGCACGATGAGGAGCCCGGTGAGGGGCACAATGAGAAGCACAATGAGGAGCACAATGAGGAGCACGGTGAGGAGCACAATGAGGAGCAGGGTTAGGAGCAAAATGAGAGCACGGTGAGGAGCACCGTGAAGAACACAATGAGGAGCACAATGAGAAGCAGGGTGAGGAGCACGGTGAGGAGCACAATGTGGAGCACGGCGAGGAGCACAATGTGGAGCACAATGAGGAGCACAATGAGGCGCACAATGAGGAGCACAATGAGGATCACGGTGAGGAGCACAATGAGGAGCACAATGAGGAGCACAATGAGGAGCACGGAGAGGAGCACAATGAGGATCACAATGAGGAGCACAATAAGGAACACAATGAGGAGCACCATGAGGAGCATAGTGAGGAGCACAGTGAGGAGCACGATGAGGAGCACAATGAGGAGCATGGTGAGGAGGACGGTGAGGAACAGGGTGAGGAGCACAAGGACTAGCACGGTGAGGAGCTCAATGAGGAGGAAGGTGAGGAGCACAATGAGGAGCACGATGAGGAGCACAATGAGGAGCATGGTGAGGAGGATGGTGAGGAACAGGGTGAGGAGCACAAGGAGTAGCACGGTGAGAAGCACAATGAGGAGCACAATGAGTAGCACAATGAAAGCACAGTGAGGAGCACAATGAGGAGCACAATGAGGAGCACGGTGAGGAGCACAATGAGGAGCACAATGCGGAGCAAGTTGAGGAGCACAGTGAGGAGCAAAATGAGGAGCACAATGAGGAACACATTGAGTCGCACAATGAAGAGCACAATGAAGAGCACAGTGAGGAGCACAATGAGGTGCACGGTGAGGAACACATTGAGGAGCACGGTGAGGAGCACAATGAGGAACACAATGTGGAGCACAATGAGGAGCACGCTGAGGTGCAGAATGAAGAGCACGGTGAGGCGCAAAATGAGGAGCACAATGAGGAACACAATGAGGAGCACAATGAGTAGCACGTTGAGGAGCACAATGAAGTGCACGGTGAGCAGCACAATGAGGAGGACAATGAGGAGCACAATGAGGAGCATGGTGAGGAGCACAATGAGGAGCACAGTGATGAGCACGGTGTGGAGCACAATGAAGAACACGGTGAGGAGCACAAAGAGGAGCACAGTGAGGAGCACCATGTGGAACACAGTGCGGAGCACAGTGAGGAGCTTGGTGAGGAGCACAATGAGGAGCACGGTGAGGAGCATGGTGAGGAGCACACTGAGCAGCACAGTGAGGAGCACATTAAGGAGCACAGTGAGGAGCACAATGAGGAACATGGTGAGGAGGTAAATGAGGATTACAATGAGGAGCACAGTGAGGAGCAAAATAAGGAGCACAATGAGGAGCACAATTCGGAGCACAATGAGGAGCACACTGAGGTGCAGAATGAAGAGCAGGGTGAGGCGCAAAATGAGGAGCACAATGAGGAACACAATGAGGAGCACAATGAGTAGCACGTTGAGGAGCACAATGAAGAGCACGGTGAGCAGCACAATGAGGAACACAATGAGGAGCACAATGAGGAGCACGGAGAGGAGCACAATGAGGAGCACAATGAGGAGCACGGAGAGGAGCATGGTGAGGAGCAGAGTGAGGAGCACAATGAAGAACATGGTGAGGAGCACATGAGGAGCACGGTGAGGAGGACAATGAGGAGCACAATGAGGATCCCGGTGAGGATCAAAATGAGGAGCACGGTGAGGAGCACAATGAGGAGAATGGCGAGGAGCACAGTGAGGAGCACAATGAGGAGCACAATGAAGAGCACAATGAAGAGCACAATGAAGAGCCCAGTGAGGAGCACAAGGAGGTGCACAAAGAGGAGTACAATGAGGAGCACAATGAGGAGCACTGTGAGGTGCACGGTGAGGAGCACCATGAGAAGCACAATGAGGTGCACAATGTGGAGCACAGTGAGGAGCACAATGAGGAGAACAGTGGGGAGCACAATGAGGAGTACAATGACGAGCATAAGGAGGAGCATGGTGAGGAGCACAATGAGGAGAACAATGAGGAACACGATGAGGAGGAGAATGAGGAGCACAATGAGGAGCACAATAAGGAGTACAATGAGTAACACAATGAGGAGCACAATGAGGAGCACGGTGAGGAGCACAATGAGGAGCACAATGAGGGTCAAAATGAGGAGCACGGTGAGGAGCACAATGAGGAGCACAATGAGGATCACAATGAAGAGCACAATGAAGAGCACAATGAAGAGCACAGTGAGGAGCACAAAGAGGTGCACAAAGAGGAGCACAATGAGGAGCACAATGAGAAGCACAATGAGAAGCACAATGAGGTGCACAATGAGGAGCACAATGAGGAGCACGGTGAGGAGCACAATGAGGAGCACAATGAGGAGCACAGTGAGGAGCACAATGAGGAGCACATTGAGGAGCACAACGAGGAGAACAAGGAACAGCATGGTGAGGAGCACAATGAGGAGCACAATGAGGAGCAATGTGAGGAGCACGGTGAGGAACACAATGAGGAGCACGGTGAGGCGCACAATGAGGAGCACAATGCGAAGCACGGTGAGGAGCACGGTGAGGTGCACAATGAGGGTCAAAATGAGGAGCACGGTGAGGAGCACAATGAGGAGAATGGCGAGGAGCACAATGAAGAGCACAATGAGGAGCACAATGAAGAGCACAATGAAGAGCACAATGAAGAGCACAGTGAGGAGCACAAGGAGGTGCACAAAGCCGAGTACAATGAGGAGCACAATGAGGAGCACGGAGAGGAGCACAATGAGAAGCACAATGAGGTGCACAATGAGGAGCACAATGAGGAGCACAATTAGGAGCACAGTGAGGAGCACAATGAGGAGCACGATGAGGAGCACGGTGAGGAGCACAATGAGGAGCAGAGTGAGGAGCATGGTGAGGAGCACAATGAGGGGAACAATGAGGAACACGATGAGGAGGACAATGAGGAGCACAATGAGGAACACAATAAGGAGTACAGTGAGTAACACAATGAGGAGCACAATGGGGAGCATGGTGAGGAGCATGGTGAGGAGCACAATGAGGGTCAAAATGAGGAGCACGGTGAGGAGCACAATGAGGACAATGGCGAGGAGCACAATGAGGAGCACAATGAAGAGCACAGTGAAGAGCACAGTGAGGAGCACAAGGAGGTGCACAAAGAGGAGTACAATGAGGAGCACAATGAGGAGCACAGGGAGGAGCACAATGAGGAGCACAGTGAGGAGCACTGTTTTGAGCACGGTGAGGAGCACAACGAGAAGCACAATGAGGAGCACAACGAGGAGCACAGTGAGGAGCACAATGAGGAGTACAATGAGGAGCACGATGAGGAGCCCGGTGAGGGGCACAATGAGGAGCACAATGAGGAGCACAATGAGGAGAACGGTGAGGAGCACAATGTGGAGCAGAGTGAGGAGCATGGTGAGGAGCACAATGAGGAGAACAATGAGGAACACGATGAGGAGCACAATGAGGAGCACGGTGAGGAGCACAATGAGGAGCACAATGAGGATCACAATGAAGAGCACAATGAAGAGCACAATGAAGAGCACAGTGAGGAGCACAAAGAGGTGCACAAAGAGGAGCACAATGAGGAGCACAATGAGAAGCACAATGAGGAGCACAATGAGCAGCACAATGAGAAGCACAATGAGGTGCACAATGAGGAGCACAATGAGGAGCACGGTGAGGAGCACAATGAGGAGCACCATGAGGAGCACAATAAGGAGAACAATGAGGAGCACAGTGAGGAGCACAATGTGGAGCACAATGAGGAGCACAGTGAGGAGCACAATGAGGAGCACAATGAGGAGCAATGTGAGGAGCACGGTGAGGAACACAATGAGGAGCACGGTGAGGAGCACAATGCGAAGCACGGTGAGGAGCACGGTGAGGTGCACAATGAGGGTCAAAATGAGGAGCACGGTGAGGAGCACAATGAGGAGAATGGCGAGGAGCACAATGAAGAGCACAATGAGGAGCACAATGAAGACCACAATGAAGAGCACAATGAAGAGCACAGTGAGGAGCACAAGGAGGTGCACAAAGCCGAGTACAATGAGGAGCACAATGAGGAGCACGGAGAGGAGCACAATGAGAAGCACAATGAGGTGCACAATGAGGAGCACAATGAGGAGCACAATGAGGAGCACAGTGAGGAGCACAATGAGGCGTACAATGAGGAGCACGATGAGGAGCACGGTGAGGAGCACAATGAGGAGCAGAGTGAGGAGCATGGTGAGGAGCACAATGAGGAGCACAATGCGAAGCACGGTGAGGAGCACAATGAGGGTCAAAATGAGGAGCACGGTGAGGAGCACAATGAGGACAATGGCGAGGAGCACAATGAGGAGCACAATGAAGAGCACAATGAAGAGCACAATGAAGAGCACAGTGAGGAGCACAAGGAGGTGCACAAAGAGGAGTACAATGAGGAGCACAATGAGGAGCACAATGAGGAGCACGGGGAGGAGCACAATGAGGAGCACAGTGAGGAGCACTGTGAGCAGCACAATGAGGAGCACAATGAGGAGCACAGTGAGGAGCACTGTTTTGAGCACGGTGAGGAGCACAACGAGAAGCACAATGAGGAGCACAACGAGGAGCACAGTGAGGAGCACAATGAGGAGTACAATGAGGAGCACGATGAGGAGCCCGGTGAGGGGCACAATGAGGAGCACAATGAGGAGCACAATGAGGAGGACGGTGAGGAGCACAATGAGGGTCAAAATGAGGAGCACGGTGAGGAGCACAATGAGGACAATGGCGAGGAGCACAATGAGGAGCACAATGAGGAGCACAATGAAGAGCACAATGAAGAGCACAATGAAGAGCACAGTGAGGAGCACAAGGAGGTGCACAAAGAGGAGTACGGGGAGGAGCACAATGAGGAGTACAATGAGGAGCACGATGAGGAGCCCGGTGAGGGGCACAATGAGAAGCACAATGAGGAGCACAATGAGGAGCACGGTGAGGAGCACAATGTGGAGCAGAGTGAGGAGCATGGTGAGGAGCACAATGAGGAGAACAATGAGGAACACGATGAGGAGGACAATGAGGAGCACAATGAGGAGCACAATAAGGAGTACGGTGAGTAACACAATGAGGAGCACAATGAGGAGCATGGTAAGGAGCACAATGAGGAGCACAATGAGGAGCAGCATGAGGAGCAGGGTGAGGAGCACAATGAGGAGCACAATGAGGAGCACGATGAAGAGCACAATGAGGAGCACAATGAGGAGCACGGTGAGGAGCATGGTGAGGAGCACAATGAGGAGCACAGTGAGGAGCATGGTGAGGAGTACAATGAGCAGCAGAATGAGGAGCACAATGAGGAACATGATGAGGAGGTAAATGAGGATTACAATGAGGAGCACAGTGAGTAGCAAAATAAGGAGCACAATGACGAGCTCAATTCGGAGCACAATGAGGAGCACAATGAAGAGCAGGGTGAGGCGCAAAATGAGGAGCACAATGAGGAACACAATGAGGAGCACAATGAGTAGCACGTTGAGGAGCACAATGAAGAGCACGGTGAGCAGCACAATGAGGAACACAATGAGGAGCACAATGAGGAGCACGGAGAGGAGCACAATGAGGAGCACAATGAGGAGCACGGAGAGGAGCATGGTGAGGAGCACAGTGAGGAGCACAATGAAGAACATGGTGAGGAGCACAATGAGGAGCACAATGAGGAGCACGGTGAGGAGCACAATGAGGAGCACAATGCGGAGCAAGTTGAGGAGCACAGTGAGGAGCAAAATGAGGAGCACAATGAGGAACACATTGAGTCGCACAATGAAGAGCACAATGAAGAGCACAGTGAGGAGCACAATGAGGTGCACGGTGAGGAACACATTGAGGAGCACGGTGAGGAGCACAATGAGGAACACAATGTGGAGCACAATGAGGAGCACGCTGAGGTGCAGAATGAAGAGCACGGTGAGGCGCAAAATGAGGAGCACAATGAGGAACACAATGAGGAGCACAATGAGTAGCACGTTGAGGAGCACAATGAGGTGCATGGTGAGCAGCACAATGAGGAGCACAATGAGGAGCACAATGAGGAGCACAATGAAGAACATGGTGAGGAGCACATGAGGAGCACGGTGAGGAGGACAATGAGGAGCACAATGAGGAGCATGGTGAGGAGCACAATGAGGAGCACAGTGATGAGCACGGTGTGGAGCACAATGAAGAACACGGTGAGGAGCACAAAGAGGAGCACAGTGAGGAGCACCATGTGGAGCACAGTGCGGAGCACAGTGAGGAGCTTGGTGAGGAGCACAATGAGGAGCACGGTGAGGAGCATGGTGAGGAGCACAATGAGCAGCACAATGAGGAGCACATTAAGGAGCACAGTGAGGAGCACAATGAGGAACATGGTGAGGAGGTAAATGAGGATTACAATGAGGAGCACAGTGAGGAGCAAAATAAGGAGCACAATGAGGAGCACAATTCGGAGCACAATGAGGAGCACACTGAGGTGCAGAATGAAGAGCAGGGTGAGGCGCAAAATGAGGAGCACAATGAGGAACACAATGAGGAGCACAATGAGTAGCACGTTGAGGAGCACAATGAAGAGCACGGTGAGCAGCACAATGAGGAAGACAATGAGGAGCACAATGAGGAGCACGGAGAGGAGCATGGTGAGGAGCACATGAGGAGCACAATGAGGAGCCCGGTGAGGAGCACAATGAGGAGCACAATGAGGAGCACAATGAGGAGCACAATGAAGAGCATAATGAAGAGCATAATGAAGAGCACAGTGAGGAGCACGGTGAGGAGCACAACGAGAAGCACAATGAGGAGCACAATGAGGAGCACAATGAGGAGCACAATGAGGAGTACAATGAGGAGCACGATGAGGAGCCCGGTGAGGAGCACAATGAGGAGCACGGTGAGGAGCACAATGTGGAGCAGAGTGAGGAGCATGGTGAGGAGCACAATGAGGAGAACAATGAGGAGCACGATGAGGAGGACAATGAGGAGCACAATGAGGAACACAATGAGAAGCACGGTGAGGAGCACGGTGAGGAGCACAATGTGGAGCACGGCGAGGAGCACAATGCGGAGCACAATGAGGAGCACAATGAGGCGCACAATGAGGAGCACAATGTGGAGCACAATGAGGAGCACAATGAGAAGCACCGTGTGGAGCACAATGAGGAGCACAACGAGGAGCACATTGAGAAGCACAATGAGGAGCACGGTGAGGAGCAAAATGAGGAGCACAATGAGGAGCACAATGAGGAGCACAATGAGGATCACGGTGAGGAGCACAATGAGGAGCAGAGTGAGGAGCATGGTGAGGAGCACAATGAGGGGAACAATGAGGAACACGATGAGGAGGACAATGAGGAGCACAATGAGGAACACAATAAGGAGTACAGTGAGTAACACAATGAGGAGCACAATGGGGAGCATGGTGAGGAGGACAATGAGGAGCACAATGCGAAGCACGGTGAGGAGCATGGTGAGCAGCACAATGAGGGTCAAAATGAGGAGCACGGTGAGGAGCATGGTGAGGAGCACAATGAGGGTCAAAATGAGGAGCACAATGAGGACAATGGCGAGGAGCACAATGAAGAGCACAGTGAGGAGCACAAGGAGGTGCACAAGGAGGAGTACAATGAGGAGCACAATGAGGAGCACGGGGAGGAGCACAATGAGGAGCACAGTGAGGAGCACTGTTTTGAGCACGGTGAGGAGCACAACGAGAAGCACAGTGAGGAGCACAATGAGGAGTACAATGAGGAGCACAATGAGGAGCACAATGAGGAGCACAATGTGGAGCACGGTGAGGAGCACAATGTGGAGCAGAGTGAGGAGCATGGTGAGGAGCACAATGAGGAGAACAATGAGGAACACGATGAGGAGGACAACGAGGAGCACAATGAGGAGCACAATAAGGAGTACGGTGAGTAACACAATGAGGAGCACAATGAGGAGCATGGTAAGGAGCACAATGAGGAGCACAATGAGGAACACGATGAGGAGGACAATGAGGAGCACAATGAGGAGCACAATGAGGAGCAGGGTTAGGGGCAAAATGAGAGCACGGTGAGGAGCACCGTGAAGAACACAATGAGGAGCACAATGAGAAGCACGGTGAGGAGCACGGCGAGGAGCACAATGTGGAGCACGGCGAGGAGCACAATGCGGAGCACAATGAGGAGCACAATGAGGCGCACAATGAGGAGCACAATGAGGCGCACAATGAGGAGCACAATGTGGAGAACGGAGGGAGCACAATGAGGAGCATGGTGAGGAGCAAAATGAGGAGCACAATGAGGATCACGGTGAGGAGCACAATGAGGAGCACAATGAGGATCACGGTGAGGAGCACAATGAGGAGCACAATGAGGAGCACGGTGAGCAGCACAATGAGGAGCACAATGAGGAGCACGGAGAGGAGCACAATGAGGATCACAATGAGGAGCACAATGAGGAGCACAATAAGGAACACAATGAGGAGCACCATGAGGAGCATAGTGAGGAGCACAGTGAGGAGCACGATGAGGAGCACAATGAGGAGCATGGTGAGGAGGACGGTGAGGAACAGGGTGAGGAGCACAAGGACTAGCACGGTGAGGAGCTCAATGAGGAGGAAGGTGAGGAGCACAATGAGGAGCACAATGAGGAGCACGGTGAGGAGCACAATGAGGAGCACAATGCGGAGCAAGTTGAGGAGCACAGTGAGGAGCAAAATGAGGAGCACAATGAGGAACACATTGAGTCGCACAATGAAGAGCACAATGAAGAGCACAGTGAGGAGCACAATGAGGAGCACAATGAGGAGCACAATGAGTAGCACGGTGAGGAGCATGGTAAGGAGCACAATGAGAAGCACAATGAGGAGCCAAATGAGGAGCACAATGAGGAGCACAGGGAGGAGGACAATGAGTAGCAAGGTGAGGAGCACAATGAGGAGCACGGTGAGATGCACAATGTGGAGCAGAATGAAGAGCACAGTGAGTAGCACAATGAGGAGCACGATGAGGAGCATGGTGTGGAGCACAATGAGGAGCACAATGAGGAGCACAATAAGGAACACAATGAAGAGCACCATGAGGAGCATAGTGAGGAGCACAGTGAGGAGCATGATGAGGAGCACAATGAGGAGCATGGTGAGGAGGACGGTGAGGAACAGGGTGAGGAGCACAAGGACTGGCACGGTGAGGAGCTCAATGAGGAGGAAGGTGAGGAGCACAATGTGGAGCACAATGAGTAGCACGGTGAGGAGCACAATGAGGAGCACGGTGAGTAGCACAATGAGTAGCACGGTGAGGAGCACGGTGTGGAGCACAATGAGGAGCACAATGAAAGCACAGTGAGGAGCACAATGAGGAGCATGGTGAGGAGCACAATGAGGAGCACAATGCGGAGCAAGTTGAGGAGCACAGTGAGGAGCAAAATGAGGAGCACAATGAGGAACACATTGAGTCGCACAATGAAGAGCACAATGAAGAGCACAGTGAGGAGCACAATGAGGTGCACAATGAGGAACACCATGTGGAGCACGGTGAGGAGCACAATGAGGAGAACAATGAGGAGCATGGTAAGGAGCACAATGAGAAGCACAATGAGGAGCCAAATGAGGAGCACAATGAGGAGCACAGGGAGGAGGACAATGAGTAGCAAGTTGAGGAGCACAATGAGGAGCACGGTGAGATGCACAATGTGGAGCAGAATGAAGAGCACAGTGAGTAGCACAATGAGGAGCACGGTGAGGAGCACGGTGTGGAGCACAATGAGGAGCACAATGAGGAGCACAATAAGAAACACAATGAAGAGCACCATGAGGAGCATAGTGAGGAGCACAGTGAGGAGCATGATGAGGACCACAATGAGGAGCACGGTGAGGAGCACAATGAGGAGCACAATGCGGAGCAAGTTGAGGAGCACAGTGAGGAGCAAAATGAGGAGCACAATGAGGAACACATTGAGTCGCACAATGAAAAGCACAATGAAGAGCACAGTGAGGAGCACAATGAGGAGCACAATGAGGAGCACGGTGAGGAGCACAATGAGGAGCACAATGCGGAGCAAGTTGAGGAGCACAGTGAGGAGCAAAATGAGGAGCACAATGAGGAACACATTGAGTCGCACAATGAAGAGCACAATGAAGAGCACAGTGAGGAGCACAATAAGGTGCACAATGAGGAACACCATGAGGAGCACGGTGAGGAGCACAATGAGGAGAACAATGAGGAGCATGGTAAGGAGCACAATGAGGAGCACAATGAGGAGCCAAATGAGCAGCACAATGATGAGCACAGGGAGGAGGACAATGAGTAGCACGGTGAGGAGCACAATGAGGAGCACGGTGAGAAGCACAATGTGGAGCACAATGAAGAGCACAGTGAGTAGCACAATGAGGAGCACGGTGAGGAGCACGGTGTGGAGCACAATGAGGAGCACAATGAGGAGCACAATGAGTAGCACGGTGAGGAGCATGGTAAGGAGCACAATGAGAAGCACAATGAGGAGCCAAATGAGGAGCACAATGAGGAGCACAGGGAGGAGGACAATGAGTAGCAAGGTGAGGAGCACAATGAGGAGCACAATGCGGAGCAAGTTGAGGAGCACAGTGAGGAGCAAAATGAGGAGCACAATGAGGAACACATTGAGTCGCACAATGAAGAGCACAATGAAGAGCACAGTGAGGAGCACAATGAGCTGCACAATGAGGAACACCATGAGGAGCACGGTGAGGAGCACAATGAGGAGAACAATGAGGAGCATGGTAAGGAGCACAATGAGAAGCACAATGAGGAGCCAAATGAGGAGCACAATGAGGAGCACGGTGAGGAGCACGGTGAGGAGCACAATGAGAAGCACAATGAGTAGCACGGTGAGGAGCACAATGAGGAGCATGGTGAGAAGCACAATGTGGAGCACAATGAAGAGCACAATGAGGAGCACAATGAGGAGCACGGTGAGGAGCACGGTGAGGAGCACAATGAGAAGCACAATGAGTAGCACGGTGAGGAGCACAATGAGGAGCACGGTGAGAAGCACAATGTGGAGCACAATGAAGAGCACAATGAGTAGCACAATGAGGAGCACGGTGAGGAGCACGGTGTGGAGCACAATGAGGAGCACAATGAGGAGCACAATGAGTAGCACGGTGAGGAGCACAATGAGGAGCACGGTGAGCCTCACAATGAGGAGCACAATGAGGAGCACAATGAGGAGCACAGTGAGGAGCACAATGAGGAACATTGTGAGGAGGTAAATGAGGATTACAATGAGGAGCACAGTGAGGAGCAAAATAAGGAGCACAATGTGGAACTCAATGAGGAGCACAAAGAGAAGTCCAGTGAGGAGCATAATGAGGAGCACAATGAGGAGCACGGTCAGGACAACGGTGTGGAGCACAATGAAGCGCACAGTGAGGAGCACAATGAGGAGCACGGTGAGGAGCACAGTGAGGAGCACAATGAGGAGGACGGTGAGGAGCACAATGAGAGGCACGGTGAAAAAATAATGAGGGGCAAAATGAGAGCACGGTGAGAAGCAGAATGAGGAGCACAATGAGTAGCTCGGTGAGGAGCACAATGAGGAGCACAATGAGGAGCACGGTGAGGAGCACTATGAGGAGCATGTTGAGGAGCAAAATGAGGAGCACAATGAGGAGCACAATGAGGAGCACGGTGAGGAACACATTGAGGAGCACAATGTGGAGCACAATGAGGAGCACGGTGAGGAGCAGAATGAAGAGCACGGTGAGGTGCAAAATGGGCAGCACAATGAGGAACACAATGAGGAGCACAATGAGTAGCACGGTGAGGAGCACAATGAAGAGCACAGTGAGGAGCACAATGAGGAGCACAGTGAGGAGCACGGTGAGAAGCACGGTGAGGAGGACAATGAGGAGCACGGTGAGGAGCATGGTGAGGAGCAAAGTGAGGAGCACAATGAGGAGCACAATGAGGAGCATGGTGAGGAACACAATGAGGAACACGGTGAGGAGCACAATGAGGAGCACAGTGAGGAGCACAATGAGGAGCACAAAGAGGAGCACAATGAGGAGCACAATGAGGAGCATGGTGAGGAACACAATGAGGAACACGGTGAGGAGCACAATGAGGAACACGGTGAGGAGCACAGTGAGGAGCACAATGAGGAGCAAAATGAGGAGCACAATGAGGAGCACAGTGGGGAGCACAATGAGGAGTACAATGTGGAGCACGATGAGGAGCACGGTGCGGAGCACAATGAGGAGCACAACGAGGAGAACAAGGAACAGCATGGTGAGGAGCACAATGAGGAGCACAATGAGGAGCATGGTGAGGAAGACAATGAGAAGCACGGTGAGGAGCACAATAAGGAGCGCAATGAGGAGCACGGTGAGGACCACAATGAGAAGCACGGTGAGGAGCACCAAGAGGAGCACAATGCGACGGACGGTGAGGAGCACGGTGAGGAGCACAATGAGGATCAAAATGAGGAGCACGGTGAGGAGCACAATGAGGAGAATGGCGAGGAGCACAGTGAGGAGCACAATGAGGAGCACAATGAAGAGCACAATGAAGAGCAAAATGAAGAGCCCAGTGAGGAGCACAAGGAGGTGCACAAAGAGGAGTACAATGAGGAGCACTGTGAGGTGCACGGTGAGGAGCACCATGAGAAGCACAATGAGGTGCACAATGTGGAGCACAGTGAGGAGCACAATGAGGAGAACAGTGGGGAGCACAATGAGGAGCACAATGAAGAGCACAATGAAGAGCACAGTGAGGAGCACAAAGAGGTGCACAAAGAGGAGCACAATGAGGAGCACAATGAGGAGCACAATGAGCAGCACAATGAGAAGCACAATGAGGAGCACAATGAGCAGCACAATGAGAAGCACAATGAGGTGCACAATGAGGAGCACAATGAGGAGCACGGTGAGGAGCACAATGAGGAGCACCATGAGGAGCACAATAAGGAGCACAATGAGGAGCACAGTGAGGAGCACAATGAGGAGCACAGTGAGGAGCACAATGTGGAGCACATTGAGGAGCACAGTGAGGAGCACAATGAGGAGCACATTGAGGAGCACAACGAGGAGAACAAGGAACAGCATGGTGAGGAGCACAATGAGGAGCACAATGAGGAGCATGGTGAGGAGGACAATGAGGAGCACGGTGAGGAGCACAACGAGGAGAACAAGGAACAGCATGGTGAGGAGCAGAATCAGGAACACCATGAGGAGAATAGTGAGGAAGACAATGAGAAGCATGGTAAGGAGCACAATGAGGAGCGCAATGAGGAGCACAATGAGGAGCACGATGAGAAACACGGTGAGGAGCACGGTGAGGTGCACAATGAGGGTCAAAATGAGGAGCACGGTGAGGAGCACAATGAGGAGAATGGCGAGGAGCAAAATGAAGAGCACAATGAGGAGCACAATGAAGAGCACAATGAAGAGCACAATGAAGAGCACAGTGAGGAGCACAAGGAGGTGCACAAAGCCGAGTACAATGAGGAGCACAATGAGGAGCACGGTGAGGAGCACAATGAGAAGCACAATGAGGTGCACAATGAGGAGCACAATGAGGAGCACGATGAGGAGCACGGTGAGGAGCACAATGAGGAGCACAATGCGAAGCATGGTGAGGAGCATGGTGAGGAGCACAATGATGGTCAAAATGAGGAGCACGGTGAGGAGCACAATGAGGACAATGGCGAGGAGCACAATGAGGAGCACAATGAGGAGCACAATGAGGAGCTGGGTGAGGAGCACAATGAGGAGCACAATGAGGAGCTGGGTGAGGAGCACAATGAGGAGCACAATGAGGAGCACGGTTAGGAGCAAAGTGAGAGCACGGTGAGGAGCACAGTGAAGAACACAATGAGGAGCACAATGAGGGGCACGTTGAGAAGCACAATGAGGAGCATGGTGAGGAGCAAAATGAGGAGCACAGTGAGGATCACGGTGAGGAGCACAATGAGGAGCGCAATGAGGAGCACGATGAGCAGCACAATGAGGAGCACAGTGAGGAGCACAATGAGGAGCACGGAGAGGAGCACAATGAGGAGCACAATGAGGAGCACAATGAGGAGCACAATGAGCAGCACAATGAGGAGCACAGTGAGGAGCACAATGAGGAGCACGGAGAGGAGCACAATGAGGAGCACAATGAGGAGCACAATGAGGAGCACAGTGAGGAGCACGATGAGGAGCACAATGAGGAGCATGGTGAAGAGCACAATGAAGAGCATGGTGAGGAACACGTTGAGGAGCACGAGGAGGAGCACAATGAGCAGCACAATGAGGAGCACCATGAGGAGCACAGTGAGGAGCACAATGAGGTGCACAATGAGGAGCACAATGAGGAGCACAATAAGGAGCACAATGAGGAGCGGAGTGAGGGTCACAGTGAAGAGCACAATGAGGAGCATGGTGAGGAGGACGGTGAGGAACATGTTGAGGAGCACGAGGAGGAGCACAATGAGCAGCACAATGAGGAGCACAATGAGGAGCACAGTGAGGAGCACGGAGAGGAGCACAATGAGGAGCACAATGAGGAGCATGGTGAGGAGCACAATGAGGAGCACAGTGAGGAGCATGATGAGGAGCACAATGAGGAGCACAATGAGGAGCATGGTGAGGAGCACAATGAGGAGCACAATGAATAGCACAGTGAGGAGAAGATTGTGGAGCACAGTGAGGAGCAAAATGAGGAGCACAATGAGGAGCATGGTGAGGAGCCCGGTGTGGAACACGGTGAAGAGCACAATGAGGAGCACAAGGAGGACCACAATGAGCAGCAGAATGAGGAGCACAATGAGGAGCACAAAAGGAGCACGGTGAGGAGCACAATGAGGAGCACAAGGAGGAGCTAAGTGAGGAGAACCATGAGGAGCAAGATGAGGGGCACAGTGAGGAACACAATGAGGAGCACAATGAGGAGCACGGTGAGGAACACAATGAGGAGAACAATGAGGAGCACGGTGAGGAACAAAATGAGGAGCACGGTGAGGAGCACAATGAGGAGTACAGTGAGGAGGACAATGAGGAGCATGGAGAGGAACACAATGAGGAGCACAGTGAGGAGTACAATGAGGATCACGGTGAGGAGCACAATGAGGATCACGGTGAGGAACACAATGAGGAGCACGGTGAGGAGCACAATGAGGAGCACAATGAGGATCACCATGAGGAGCACGGTGAGGAGCATGGTGAGGAGTACAATGAGGAGCACAATGAGGAACACGATGAGGAGGACAATGATGAGCACAATGAGGAGCATGGTGAGGATTACGGTGAGGAGCACAATGAGGAGCACAGTGAGGAGCACAATGAGGAGCACAATGAGGAGCACAATCAGGAGCATGGTGAGGAGCGTAATGAGGAGCACAATGAGGAGCACGGTGAGGAGAAAAATGTGGAGCACAATGAGGAGCACGGTGAGGAGCACAATGAGGAGCACAATGTGGAGCACAATGAGGAGCACAAAGTGGAGCACAATGAGGAGCACAATGAGGAGCACGGAGAGGAGCACAATGAGGAGCACAATAAGGAACACAATGAGGAGCACAGTGAGGAGCACGGTGAGGAGGAAGGTGAGGAACATGGTGAGGAGCACAATGAGGAGTACAATGAGGAGCACAATGAGGAGCAGAGTGAGGAGCATGGTGAGGAGCCGAGTGAGGAGCATGGTGAGGAGCACAATGAGGAGAACAATGAGGAACACGATGAGGAGGACAATGAGGAGCACAATGAGGAGCACAATGAGGAGTACAATGAGGAGCAGAGTGAGGAGCATGGTGAGGAGCACAATGAGGAGAACAATGAGGAACACGATGAGGAGGACAATGAGGAGCACAATGAGGAGCACAATGAGGAGCACAATGAGGAGCACAATGAGGAGCTGGGTGAGGAGCACAATGAGGAGCACAATGAGGAACACGGTTAGGAGCAAAGTGAGAGCACGGTGAGGAGCACAGTGAAGAACACAATGAGGAGCACAATGAGGATCACGGTGAGGAGCACAATGAGGAGCACAATGAGGAGCACGGTGAGGAGCACGGTGAGGAGCACAATGAGGAGCACAGTGAGGAGCACAATGAGGAGCACAATGAGGAGCATGGTGAGGAACACAATGAGGAACACGGTGAGGAGCACGTAAGGAGCACAATGAGGAGCACAATGAGGAGCAGAATGAGGAGCACAATGAGGTGCACAATGAGGAGCACAACGAGGAGCACGGTGAGGAGCACAATGAGGAGCACAATGAGGAGCACAATGAGGAGCATGGTGAGGAACACAATGAGGAACACGGTGAGGAGCACAATGAGGAGCACAGTGAGGAGCACAATGAGGAGCAAAATGAGGAGCACAATGAGGTGCACTGTGAGGTGCACGGTGAGGAGCACAGTGGGGAGCACAATGAGGAGTACAATGAGGAGCACGATGAGGAGCACGGTGCGGAGCACAATGAGGAGCACAACGAGGAGAACAAGGAACAGCATGGTGAGGAGCACAATGAGGAGCACAATGAGGAGCACGGTGAGGAAGACAATGAGAAGCACGGTGAGGAGCACAATAAGGAGCGCAATGAGGAGCACGGTGAGGACCACAATGAGAAGCACGGTGAGGAGCACCAAGAGGAGCACAATGCGACGGACGGTGAGGAGCACGGTGAGGAGCACAATGAGGATCAAAATGAGGAGCACGGTGAGGAGCACAATGAGGAGAATGGCGAGGAGCACAGTGAGGAGCACAATGAGGAGCACAATGAAGAGCACAATGAAGAGCACAATGAAGAGCCCAGTGAGGAGCACAAGGAGGTGCACAAAGAGGAGTACAATGAGGAGCACAATGAGGAGCACTGTGAGGTGCACGGTGAGGAGCACCATGAGAAGCACAATGAGGTGCACAATGTGGAGCACAGTGAGGAGCACAATGAGGAGAACAGTGGGGAGCACAATGAGGAGTACAATGACGAGCATAAGGAGGAGCATGGTGAGGAGCACAATGAGGAGCACAATAAGGAGTACAATGAGTAACACAATGAGGAGCACAATGAGGAGCACGGTGAGGAGCACAATGAGGAGCACAATGAGGGTCAAAATGAGGAGCACGGTGAGGAGCACAATGAGGAGCACAATGAGGATCACAATGAAGAGCACAATGAAGAGCACAATGAAGAGCACAGTGAGGAGCACAAAGAGGTGCACAAAGAGGAGCACAATGAGGAGCACAATGAGAAGCACAATGAGGAGCACAATGAGCAGCACAATGAGAAGCACAATGAGGTGCACAATGAGGAGCACAATGAGGAGCACGGTGAGGAGCACAATGAGGAGCACGGTGAGGAGCACAATGAGGAGCACCATGAGGAGCACAATGAGGAGCACAATGAGGAGCACAGTGAGGAGCACAATGAGGAGCACATTGAGGAGCACAACGAGGAGAACAAGGAACAGCATGGTGAGGAGCACAATGAGGATCACAATGAGGAGCATGGTGAGGAAGACAATGAGGAGCACGGTGAGGAGCACAACGAGGAGAACAAGGAACAGCATGGTGAGGAGCAGAATCAGGAACACCATGAGGAGAATGGTGAGGAAGACAATGAGAAGCATGGTAAGGAGCACAATGAGGAGCGCAATGAGGAGCACGATGAGGAACACAATGAGAAGCACGGTTAGGAGCACCAAGAGGAGCACAATGAGGAGCACAATGAGGAGCACGGTGAGGAACACAATGAGGAGCACGGTGAGGCGCACAATGAGGAGCACAATGCGAAGCACGGTGAGGAGCACGGTGAGGTGCACAATGAGGGTCAAAATGAGGAGCACGGTGAGGAGCACAATGAGGAGAATGGCGAGGAGCACAATGAAGAGCACAATGAGGAGCACAATGAAGAGCACAATGAAGAGCACAATGAAGAGCACAGTGAGGAGCACAAGGAGGTGCACAAAGCCGAGTACAATGAGGAGCACAATGAGGAGCACGGAGAGGAGCAAAATGAGAAGCACAATGAGGTGCACAATGAGGAGCACAATGAGGAGCACAGTGAGGAGCACAATGAGGCGTACAATGAGGAGCACGATGAGGAGCACGGTGAGGAGCACAATGAGGAGCAGAGTGAGGAGCATGGTGAGGAGCACAATGAGGAGCACAATGCGAAGCACGGTGAGGAGCATGGTGAGGAGCACAATGAGGGTCAAAATGAGGAGCACGGTGAGGAGCACAATGAGGACAATGGCGAGGAGCACAATGAGGAGCACAATGAGGAGCACAATGAAGAGCACAATGAAGAGCACAATGAAGAGCACAGTGAGGAGCACAAGGAGGTGCACAAAGAGGAGTACAATGAGGAGCACAATGAGGAGCACAGGGAGGAGCACAATGAGGAGCACAGTGAGGAGCACTGTTTTGAGCACGGTGAGGAGCACAACGAGAAGCACAATGAGGAGCACAACGAGGAGCACAGTGAGGAGCACAATGAGGAGTACAATGAGGAGCACGATGAGGAGCCCGGTGAGGGGCACAATGAGAAGCACAATGAGGAGCACAATGAGGAGGACGGTGAGGAGCACAATGTGGAGCAGAGTGAGGAGCATGGTGAGGAGCACAATGAGGAGAACAATGAGGAACACGATGAGGAGGACAATGAGGAGCACAATGAGGAGCACAATAAGGAGTACGGTGAGTAACACAATGAGGAGCACAATGAGGAGCATGGTGAGGAGCACAATGAGGAGCACAATGAGGAGCAGCATGAGGAGCAGGGTGAGGAGCACAATGAGGAGCAGGGTTAGGTGCAAAATGAGAAGCACGGTGAGGAGCATGGTGAGGAGCACAATGTGGAGCACGGCGAGGAGCACAATGCGGAGCACAATGAGGAGCACAATGAGGCGCACAATGTGGAGAACGGAGGGAGCACAATGAGGAGCAGAGTGAGGAGCATGGTGAGGAGCACAATGAGGGTCAAAATGAGGAGCACAATGAGGAGCACAATGAGGAGCACAATGAGGAGCACAATGAGGATCACGGTGAGGAGCACAATGAGGAGCAGAGTGAGGAGCATGGTGAGGAGCACAATGAGGGGAACAATGAGGAACACGATGAGGAGGACAATGAGGAGCACAATGAGGAACACAATAAGGAGTACGGTGAGTAACACAATGAGGAGCACAATGAGGAGCACGGTGAGCAGCACAATGAGGAGAATGGCGAGGAGCACAATGAGGAGCACAATGGGGAGCATGGCGAGGAGCACAATGAGGAGCACAATGCGAAGCACGGTGAGGAGCATGGTGAGGAGCACAATGAGGGTCAAAATGAGGAGCACGGTGAGGAGCACAATAAGGACAATGGCGAGGAGCACAATGAGGAGCACAATGAGGAGCACAATGAAGAGCACAATGAAGAGCACAGTGAGGAGCACAAGGAGGTGCACAAAGAGGAGTACAATGAGGAGCACAATGAGGAGCACAGTGAGGAGCACTGTTTTGAGCACGGTGAGGAGCACAACGAGAAGCACAGTGAGGAGCACAATGAGGAGTACAATGAGGAGCACGATGAGGAGCCCGGTGAGGGGCACAATGAGGAGCACAATGAGGAGCACGGTGAGGAGCACAATGTGGAGCAGAGTGAGGAGCATGGTGAGGAGCACAATGAGGAGAACAATGAGGAACACGATGAGGAGGACAATGAGGAGCACAATGAGGAGCACAATAAGGAGTACGGTGAGTAACACAATGAGGAGCACAATGAGGAGCATGGTAAGGAGCACAATGAGGAGCACAATGAGGAGCAGCATGAGGAGCAGGGTGAGGAGCACAATGAGGAGCACAATGAGGAGCAGGGTTAGGTGCAAAATGAGAGCACGCTGAGGAGCACCGTGAAGAACACAATGAGGAGCACAATGAGAAGCACGGTGAGGAGCACAATGAGGAGCATGGTAAGGAGCACAATGAGGAGCACAATGAGGAGCAGCATGAGGAGCAGGGTGAGGAGCACAATGAGGAGCAAAATGAGGAGCAGGGTTAGGTGCAAAATGAGAGCACGCTGAGGAGCACCGTGAAGAACACAATGAGGAGCACAATGAGAAGCACGGTGAGGAGCACAATGTGGAGCACAATGAGGATCACGGTGAGGAGCACAATGAGGAGCACAATGAGGAGCACGCTGAGCAGCACAATGAGGAGCACAATGAGGAGTACGGAGAGGAGCACAATGAGGATCACAATGAGGAGCACAATGAGGAGCACAATAAGGAACACAATGAGGAGCACCATGAGGAGCACAGTGAGAAGAAAAATGAGAGCACGGAGGGAGCATAATGAGGAGCAGAATGAGGAGTACAGTGAGAAGCACGATGAGGAGCACAATGAGGAGCATGGTGAGGAGGACGGTGAGGAACAGGGTGAGGAGCACAAGGACTAGCACGGTGAGGAGCTCAATGAGGAGGAAGGTGAGGAGCACAATGAGGAGCACAATGAGGAGCACAATGAGTAGCACGGTGAGAAGCACAATGAGGAGCACAATGAAGAGCACAGTGAGTAGCACAATGAGTAGCACGGTGAGGAGCACAGTGAGGAGCACAATGAGGAACACAATGAGGAGCACGGTGAGGAGCACAATGAGGAGCACAATGCGGAGCACAATGAGGAACACATTGAGTCGCACAATGAAGAGCACAATGAAGAGCACAGTGAGGAGCACAATGAGGTGCACAATGAAGTGCACAGTGAGGAGCACAATGAGGTGCACAATGTGGAGCACCATGAGGAGCACGGTGAGGAGCACAATGAGGAGAACAATGAGGAGCATGGTAAGGAGCACAATGAGAAGCACAATGAGGAGCCAAATGAGGAGCACAATGAGGAGCACAATGAGGAGCCAAATGAGGAGCACAATGAGGAGCACAGGGAGGAGGACAATGAGTAGCAAGGTGAGGAGCACAATGAGGAGCACAATGAGGAGCACAATAAGGAACACAATGAAGAGCACCATGAGGAGCATAGTGAGGAGCACAGTGAGGAGCATGATGAGGAGCACAATGAGGAGCATGGTGAGGAGGACGGTGAGGAACAGGGTGAGGAGCACAAGGACTAGCACGGTGAGGAGCTCAATGAGGAGGAAGGTGAGCACAATGAGGAGCACAATGAGGAGCACAATGAGGAGCATGGTGAGAAGCACAATGAGGAGCACAATGAAGAGCACAGTGAGTAGCACAATGAGGAGCACAATGAGGAGCACAATGAGGAGCACGGTGAGGAGCACAATGAGGAGCACAGTGAGGAGCATGGTGAGGAGTACAATGAGCAGCACAATGAGGAGCACAATGAGGAACATGATGAGGAGGTAAATGAGGATTACAATGAGGAGCACGGTGAGTAGCAAAATAAGGAGCACAATGACGAGCTCAATTCGGAGCACAATGAGGAGCATGGTGAGGAGCACAATGAGGAGCACACTGAGGTGCAGAATGAAGAGCACGGTGAGCAGCACAATGAGGAACACAATGAGGAGCACAATGAGGAGCACGGAGAGGAGCACAATGAGGAGCACAATGAGGAGCACGGAGAGGAGCATGGTGAGGAGCACAGTGAGGAGCACAATGAAGAACATGGTGAGGAGCACATGAGGAGCACGGTGAGGAGGACAATGAGGAGCACAATGAGGAGCCCGGTGAGGAGCAAAATGAGGAGCACAATGAGGAGCACAATGAGGAGCACAATGAAGAGCATAATGAAGAGCATAATGAAGAGCACAGTGAGGAGCACGGTGAGGAGCACAACGAGAAGCACAATGAGGAGCACAATGAGGAGCACGGAGAGGAGCACAATGAAGAACATGGTGAGGAGCACAATGAGGAGCACAGCGAGAATCACATTGAAGATAACAATGAGGAACACGGTGAGGAGCACAATGAGGAGCACGGTGAGGAACACAATGAGGAGCACAATGAAGAGCACGGTGAGCAGCACAATGAGGAGTACAATGAGGAGCACGATGAGGAGCACAATGAGGAGTACAATGAGGAGCACGATGAGGAGCACAATGAGGAGTACAATGAGGAGCACGATGAGGAGCACAATGAGGAGCACGGTGAGGAGCACAATGTGGAGCAGAGTGAGGAGCATGGTGAGGAGCACAATGAGGAGAACAATGAGGAACACGATGAGGAGGACAATGAGGAGCACAATGAGGAGCACAATAAGGAGTACGGTGAGTAACACAATGAGGAGCACAATGAGGAGCATGGTGAGGAGCACAATGAGGAGCACAATGAGGAGCAGCATGAGGAGCAGGGTGAGGAGCACAATGAGGAGCACAATGAGGAGCAGGGTTAGGTGCAAAATGAGAGCACGGTGAGGAGCACCGTGAAGAACACAATGAGGAGCACAATGAGAAGCACGGAGAGGAGCACAATGAGGAGCACAATGAGGAGTACAATGAGGAGCACGATGAGGAGCCCGGTGAGGGGCACAATGAGAAGCACAATGAGGAGCATAATGAGGAGCACGGTGAGGAGCACAATGTGGAGCAGAGTGAGGAGCATGGTGAGGAGCACACTGAGGGTCAAAATGAGGAGCACGGTGAGGAGCACAATGAGGAGCACAATGAGGAGCACAATGAAGAGCACATTGAAGAGCACAGTGAGGAGCACAAGGAGGTGCACAAAGAGGAGTACAATGAGGAGCACAATGAGGAGCACAGTGAGGAGCACAATGAGGAGCAGGGTTAGGAGCAAAATGAGAGCACGGTGAGGAGCACCGTGAAGAACACAATGAGGAGCACAATGAGAAGCACGGTGAGGAGCACGGTGAGGAGCACAATGTGGAGCACGGCGAGGAGCACAATGTGGAGCACAATGAGGAGCACAATGAGGCGCACAATGAGGAGCACAATGAGGATCACGGTGAGGAGCACAATGAGGAGCACAATGAGGAGCACAATGAGGAGCACAGAGAGGAGCACAATGAGGATCACAATGAGGAGCACAATAAGGAACACAATGAGGAGCACCATGAGGAGCATAGTGAGGAGCACAGTGAGGAGCACGATGAGGAGCACAATGAGGAGCATGGTGAGGAGGACGGTGAGGAACAGGGTGAGGAGCACAAGGACTAGCACGGTGAGGAGCTCAATGAGGAGGAAGGTGAGGAGCACAATGAGGAGCACGATGAGGAGCACAATGAGGAGCACAATGAGGAGCACGGTGTGGAGCACAATGAGGAGCACAATGAAAGCACAGTGAAGAGCACAATGAGGAGCACAATGAGGAGCACGGTGAGGAGCACAATGAGGAGCACAATGCGGAGCAAGTTGAGGAGCACAGTGAGGAGCAAAATGAGGAGCACAATGAGGAACACATTGAGTCGCACAATGAAGAGCACAATGAAGAGCACGGTGAGGAGCACAATGAGGTGCACGGTGAGGAACACATTGAGGAGCACGGTGAGGAGCACAATGAGGAACACAATGTGGAGCACAATGAGGAGCACGCTGAGGTGCAGAATGAAGAGCACGGTGAGGCGCAAAATGAGGAGCACAATGAGGAACACAATGAGGAGCACAATGAGTAGCACGTTGAGGAGCACAATGAAGTGCACGGTGAGCAGCACAATGAGGAGCACAATGAGGAGCACAATGAGGAGCACAATGAAGAACATGGTGAGGAGCACATGAGGAGCACGGTGAGGAGGACAATGAGGAGCACAATGAGGAGCACGGTGAGGAGCACAATGAGGAGCATGGTGAGGAGCACAATGAGGAGCACAGTGATGAGCACGGTGTGGAGCACAATGAAGAACACGGTGAGGAGCACAAAGAGGAGCACAGTGAGGAGCACCATGAGGAGCACAGTGCGGAGCACAGTGAGGAGCTTGGTGAGGAGCACAGTGAGGAGCACAATGAGGAACATGGTGAGGAGGTAAATGAGGATTACAATGAGGAGCACAGTGAGGAGCAAAATAAGGAGCACAATGAGGAGCACAATTCGGAGCACAATGAGGAGCACACTGAGGTGCAGAATGAAGAGCAGGGTGAGGCGCAAAATGAGGAGCACAATGAGGAACACAATGAGGAGCACAATGAGTAGCACGTTGAGGAGCACAATGAAGAGCACGGTGAGCAGCACAATGAGGAACACAATGAGGAGCACAATGAGGAGCACGGAGAGGAGCATGGTGAGGAGCACAGTGAGGAGCACAATGAAGAACATGGTGAGGAGCACATGAGGAGCACAATGAGGAGCATAATGAAGAGCATAATGAAGAGCACAGTGAGGAGCACGGTGAGGAGCAAACTGAGGAGCACAATGAGGAGCACAATGAGGAGCACAATGAAGAGCATAATGAAGAGCATAATGAAGAGCACAGTGAGGAGCACGGTGAGGAGCACAACGAGAAGCACAATGAGGAGCACAATGAGGAGCACAGTGAGGAGCACAATGAGGAGCACAATGAGGAGCACAGTGAGGAGCACAATGAGGAGCACAATGAGGAGCACAATGAGGAACACAGTGAGGAGCACAACGAGAAACACAATGAGGAGCACAATGAGGAGCACAATGAGGAGCACAATGAGGAGTACAATGAGGAGCACGATGAGGAGCCCGGTGAGGAGCACAATGAGGAGCACGGTGAGGAGCACAATGTGGAGCAGAGTGAGGAGCACAATGTGGAGCAGAGTGAGGAGCATGGTGAGGAGCACAATGAGGAGAACAATGAGGAACACGATGAGGAGGACAATGAGGAGCACAATGAGGAGCACAATGAGGAGCAGGGTGAGGAGCACAATGAGGAGCACAATGAGGAGCAGGGTTAGGTGCAAAATGAGAGCACGGTGAGGAGCACAGTGAAGAACACAATGAGGAGCACAATGAGAAGCACGGTGAGGAGCACGGTGAGAAGCACAATGTGGAGCACGGCGAGGAGCACAATGCGGAGCACAATGAGGAGCACAATGAGGCGCACAATGAGGAGCACAATGTGGAGAACGGAGGGAGCACAATGAGGAGCAGAGTGAGGAGCATGGTGAGGAGCACAATGAGGAGCACAATGAGAAGCACCGTGTGGAGCACAATGAGGAGCACAACGAGGAGCACATTGAGAAGCACAATGAGGAGCACGGTCAGGAGCAAAATGAGGAGCACAATGAGGAGCACAATGAGGAGCACAATGAGGGTCAAAATGAGGAGCACAGTGTGGAGCATGGTGAGGAGCACAATGAGGGTCAAAATGAGGAGCACGGTGAGGAGCACAATGAGGGTCAAAATGAGGAGCACAATGAGGACAATGGCGAGGAGCACAATGAGGAGCACAATGAGGAGCACAATGAAGAGCACAATGAAGATCACAATGAAGAGCACAGTGAGGAGCACAAGGAGGTGCACAAAGAGGAGTACAATGAGGAGCACAATGAGGAGCACTGTGAGGAGCACAATGAGGAGCACAATGAGGAGCACGATGAGGAGCCCGGTGAGGGGCACAATGAGAAGCACAATGAGGAGCATAATGAGGAGCACGGTGAGGAGCACAATGTGGAGCAGAGTGAGGAGCATGGTGAGGAGCACAATGAGGGGAACAATGAGGAACACGATGAGGAGGACAATGAGGAGCACAATGAGGAACACAATAAGGAGTACAGTGAGTAACACAATGAGGAGCATAATGGGGAGCACGGTGAGGAGGACAATGAGGAGCACAATGCGAAGCACGGTGAGGAGCACACTGAGGGTCAAAATGAGGAGCACGGTGAGGAGCACAATGAGGACAATGGCGAGGAGCACAATGAGGAGCACAATGAGGAGCACAATGAAGAGCACATTGAAGAGCACAGTGAGGAGCACAAGGAGGTGCACAAAGAGGAGTACAATGAGGAGCACAATGAGGAGCACAGTGAGGAGCACAATGAGGAGCAGGGTTAGGAGCAAAATGAGAGCACGGTGAGGAGCACCGTGAAGAACACAATGAGGAGCACAATGAGAAGCACGGTGAGGAGCACGGTGAGGAGCACAATGTGGAGCACAATGAGAAGCACAATGAGGCGCACGGTGAGGAGCACAATGAGGAGCACAATGAGGAGCACAATGAGGAGCACAGAGAGGAGCACAATGAGGATCACAATGAGGAGCACAATAAGGAACACAATGAGGAGCACCATGAGGAGCATAGTGAGGAGCACAGTGAGGAGCACGATGAGGAGCACAATGAGGAGCATGGTGAGGAGGACGGTGAGGAACAGGGTGAGGAGCACAAGGACTAGCACGGTGAGGAGCTCAATGAGGAGGAAGGTGAGGAGCACAATGAGGAGCACGATGAGGAGCACAATGAGGAGCATGGTGAGGAGGATGGTGAGGAACAGGGTGAGGAGCACAAGGAGTAGCACGGTGAGGAGCACAATGAGGAGCACGGTGAGAAGCACAATGAGGAGCACAATGAGGAGCACGGTGTGGAGCACAATGAGGAGCACAATGAAAGCACAGTGAAGAGCACAATGAGGAGCACAATGAGGAGCACGGTGAGGAGCACAATGAGGAGCACAATGCGGAGCAAGTTGAGGAGCACAGTGAGGAGCAAAATGAGGAGCACAATGAGGAACACATTGAGTCGCACAATGAAGAGCACAATGAAGAGCACAGTGAGGAGCACAATGAGGTGCACGGTGAGGAACACATTGAGGAGCACGGTGAGGAGCACAATGAGGAACACAATGTGGAGCACAATGAGGAGCACGCTGAGGTGCAGAATGAAGAGCACGGTGAGGCGCAAAATGAGGAGCACAATGAGGAACACAATGAGGAGCACAATGAGTAGCACGTTGAGGAGCACAATGAAGTGCACGGTGAGCAGCACAATGAGGAGCACAATGAGGAGCACAATGAGGAGCACAATGAAGAACATGGTGAGGAGCACATGAGGAGCACGGTGAGGAGGACAATGAGGAGCACAATGAGGAGCACGGTGAGGAGCACAATGAGGAGCATGGTGAGGAGCACAATGAGGAGCACAGTGATGAGCACGGTGTGGAGCACAATGAAGAACACGGTGAGGAGCACAAAGAGGAGCACAGTGAGGAGCACCATGAGGAGCACAGTGCGGAGCACAGTGAGGAGCTTGGTGAGGAGCACAGTGAGGAGCACAATGAGGAACATGGTGAGGAGGTAAATGAGGATTACAATGAGGAGCACAGTGAGGAGCAAAATAAGGAGCACAATGAGGAGCACAATTCGGAGCACAATGAGGAGCACACTGAGGTGCAGAATGAAGAGCAGGTGAGGCGCAAAATGAGGAGCACAATGAGGAACACAATGAGGAGCACAATGAGTAGCACGTTGAGGAGCACAATGAAGAGCACGGTGAGCAGCACAATGAGGAACACAATGAGGAGCACAATGAGGAGCACGGAGAGGAGCATGGTGAGGAGCACATGAGGAGCACAATGAGGAGCCCGGTGAGGAGCACAATGAGGAGCATGGTGAGGAGCAAAATGAGGAGCACAATGAGGAGCACAATGAGGAGCACAATGAAGAGCATAATGAAGAGCATAATGAAGAGCACAGTGAGGAGCACGGTGAGGAGCACAACGAGAAGCACAATGAGGAGCACAATGAGGAGCACAATGAGGAGCACAATGAGGAGTACAATGAGGAGCACGATGAGGAGCCCGGTGAGGAGCACAATGAGGAGCACGGTGAGGAGCACAATGTGGAGCAGAGTGAGGAGCATGGTGAGGAGCACAATGAGGAGAACAATGAGGAACACGATGAGGAGGACAATGAGGAGCACAATGAGGAGCACAATGAGGAGCATGGTGAGGAGCACAATGAGGAGCACAATGAGGAGCAGGGTTAGGTGCAAAATGAGAGCACGGTGAGGAGCACAGTGAAGAACACAATGAGGAGCACAATGAGAAGCACGGTGAGGAGCACAATGTGGAGCACGGCGAGGAGCACAATGCGG
Source organism: Carcharodon carcharias (assembly GCF_017639515.1). Lineage (NCBI taxonomy): Eukaryota > Metazoa > Chordata > Chondrichthyes > Lamniformes > Lamnidae > Carcharodon > Carcharodon carcharias. The sequence continues at coordinate 197,170,933 of NC_054471.1, forward strand.
AGCACAATGAGGAGCACAATGAGGCGCACAATGAGGAGCACAATGTGCAGAACGGAGGGAGCACAATGAGGAGCAGAGTGAGGAGCATGGTGAGGAGCACAATGAGGAGCACAATGAGAAGCACCGTGTGGAGCACAATGAGGAGCACAACGAGGAGCACATTGAGAAGCACAATGAGGAGCACGGTCAGGAGCAAAATGAGGAGCACAATGAGGAGCACAATGAGGAGCACAATGAGGATCACGGTGAGGAGCACAATGAGGAGCAGAGTGAGGAGCATGGTGAGGAGCACAATGAGGGGAACAATGAGGAACACGATGAGGAGGACAATGAGGAGCACAATGAGGAACACAATAAGGAGTACAGTGAGTAACACAATGAGGAGCACAATGGGGAGCATGGTGAGGAGCACGGTGAGCAGCACAATGAGGGTCAAAATGAGGAGCACGGTGAGGAGCACAATGAGGAGCACAATGAGGGTCAAAATGAGGAGCACAATGAGGACAATGGCGAGGAGCACAATGAGGAGCACAATGAGGAGCACAATGAAGAGCACAATGAAGATCACAATGAAGAGCACAGTGAGGAGCACAAGGAGGTGCACAAAGAGGAGTACAATGAGGAGCACAATGAGGAGCACGATGAGGAGCACAGTGAGGAGCACAATGAGGAGTACAATGAGGAGCACGATGAGGAGCCCGGTGAGGGGCACAATGAGAAGCACAATGAGGAGCACAATGAGGAGCACAGTGAGAAGCACAATGAGGAGCACAATGAGGAGCACAGTGAGAAGCACAATGAGGAGCACAATGTGGAGCACGGTGAGGAGCACAATGTGGAGCAGAGTGAGGAGCATGGTGAGGAGCACAATGAGGAGAACAATGAGGAACACGATGAGGAGGACAATGAGGAGCACAATGAGGAGCACAATAAGGAGTACGGTGAGTAACACAATGAGGAGCACAATGAGGAGCATGGTAAGGAGCACAATGAGGAGCACAATGAGGAACACGATGAGGAGGACAATGAGGAGCACAATGAGGAGCACAATGAGGAGCAGGGTTAGGGGCAAAATGAGAGCACGGTGAGGAGCACCGTGAAGAACACAATGAGGAGCACAATGAGAAGAACGGTGAGGAGCACAATGAGGAGCACAATGTGGAGCACGGCGAGGAGCACAATGCGGAGCACAATGAGGAGCACAATGAGGCGCACAATGAGGAGCACAATGAGGCGCACAATGAGGAGCACAATGTGGAGAACGGAGGGAGCACAATGAGGAGCATGGTGAGGAGCAAAATGAGGAGCACAATGAGGATCACGGTGAGGAGCACAATGAGGAGCACAATGAGGATCACGGTGAGGAGCACAATGAGGAGCACAATGAGGAGCACGGAGAGGAGCACAATGAGGATCACAATGAGGAGCACAATGAGGAGCACAATAAGGAACACAATGAGGAGCACCATGAGGAGCATAGTGAGGAGCACAGTGAGGAGCACGATGAGGAGCACAATGAGGAGCATGGTGAGGAGGACGGTGAGGAACAGGGTGAGGAGCACAAGGACTAGCACGGTGAGGAGCTCAATGAGGAGGAAGGTGAGGAGCACAATGAGGAGCACAATGAGGAGCACAATGAAGAGCACAGTGAGCAGCACAATGAGTAGCACGGTGAGGAGCACGGTGTGGAGCACAATGAGGAGCACAATGAAAGCACAGTGAGGAGCACAATGAGGAGCACAATGAGGAGCACGGTGAGGAGCACAATGAGGAGCACAATGCGGAGCAAGTTGAGGAGCACAGTGAGGAGCAAAATGAGGAGCACAATGAGGAACACATTGAGTCGCACAATGAAGAGCACAATGAAGAGCACAGTGAGGAGCACAATGAGGAGCACAATGAGGAGCACAATGAGTAGCACGGTGAGGAGCATGGTAAGGAGCACAATGAGAAGCACAATGAGGAGCCAAATGAGGAGCACAATGAGGAGCACAATAAGGAGCACAGGGAGGAGGACAATGAGTAGCAAGGTGAGGAGCACAATGAGGAGCACGGTGAGATGCACAATGTGGAGCAGAATGAAGAGCACAGTGAGGAGCACAATGAGGAGCACGATGAGGAGCATGGTGTGGAGCACAATGAGGAGCACAATGAGGAGCACAATAAGGAACACAATGAAGAGCACCATGAGGAGCATAGTGAGGAGTACAGTGAGGAGCATGATGAGGAGCACAATGAGGAGCATGGTGAGGAGGACGGTGAGGAACAGGGTGAGGAGCACAAGGACTGGCACGGTGAGGAGCTCAATGAGGAGGAAGGTGAGGAGCACAATGTGGAGCACAATGAGTAGCACGGTGAGGAGCACAATGAGGAGCACAATGAGTAGCACGGTGAGGAACACGGTGTGGAGCACAATGAGGAGCACAATGAGGAGCATGGTGAGGAGCACAATGAGGAGCACAATGTGGAGCAAGTTGAGGAGCACAGTGAGGAGCAAAATGAGGAACACATTGAGTCGCACAATGAAGAGCACAATGAAGAGCACAGTGAGGAGCAAATTGAGGAGCACAATGAGGAACACATTGAGTCGCACAATGAAGAGCACAATGAAGAGCACAGTGAGGAGCACAATGAGGTGCACAATGAAGAGCACCATGAGGAGCACAGTGAGGAGCACAGTGAGGAGCATGATGAGGAGCACAATGAGGAGCATGGTGAGGAGGACGGTGAGGAACAGGGTGAGGAGCGCAAGGACTAGCACGGTGAGGAGCTCAATGAGGAGGAAGGTGAGGAGCACAATGAGGAGCACAATGAGGAGCACAATGAGTAGCACGGTGAGGAGCACAATGAGGAGCACGGTGAGAAGCACAATGAGGAGCACAATGAAGAGCACAGTGAGTAGCACAATGAGGAGCACGGTGAGGAGCATGGTTTGGAGCACAATGAGGAGCACAATGAAGAGCACAGTGAGGAGCACAATGAGGAGCACAATGAGGAGCACGGTGAGGAGCACAATGAGGAGCACAATGCGGAGCAAGTTGAGGAGCACAATGAGGAGCACAATGAAGAGCACAGTGAGGAGCAAAATGAGGAGCACAATGAGGAACACATTGAGTCGCACAATGAAGAGCACAATGAAGAGCACAGTGAGGAGCACAATGAGGTGCACAATGAGGAACACCATGAGGAGCACGGTGAGGAGCACAATGAGGAGAACAATGAGGAGCATGGTAAGGAGCACAATGAGAAGCACAATGAGGAGCCAAATGAGCAGCACAATGATGAGCACAGGGAGGAGGACAATGAGTAGCACGGTGAGGAGCACAATGAGGAGCACGGTGAGATGCACAATGTGGAGCACAATGAAGAGCACAGTGAGTAGCACAATGAGGAGCACGGTGAGGAGCACGGTGTGGAGCACAATGAGGAGCACAATGAGGAGCACAATGAGGAGCACAATGCGGAGCACAATGATTAGCACGGTGAGGAGCACAATGAGGAGCACGGTGAGCCTCACAATGAGGAGCACAATGAGGAGTACCATGAGGAGCACAATGAGGAGCACAATGAGGAGCACGGTGAGGAGCACAATGAGGAGCACAATGAGGAGCACGGTGAGGAGCACAATGAGGGGCACGGTGAGGAGAACAATGAGGCTCATAATGAGAGCACGGGAAGGAGCACAATGAGGAGCACCGTGAGGAGCACAATGAAGAGCACAATGAGGAGCACGGTGAGGAGCACCATTAGGAGCACAATGTGGAGCACGGAGAGGAGCACAATGAGGAGCACAATGAGGAGCACAATGAGGAGCACAATGAGGAGCACGGTGAGGAGCACGGTGAGGAGCACAATGAGGAACTCAATGAGGAGCACAATGAGGAGCACAATGAGGAGCACGGTGAGGAACACATTGAGGAGCACGGTGAGGAGCACAATGAGGAACACAATGTGGAGCACAATGAGGAGCACGCTGAGGTGCAGAATGAAGAGCACGGTGAGGCGCAAAATGAGGAGCACAATGAGGAACACAATGAGGAGCACAATGAGTAGCACGTTGAGGAGCACAATGAAGTGCACGGTGAGCAGCACAATGAGGAGCACAATGAGGAGCACAATGAGTAGCACGTTGAGGAGCACAATGAAGTGCACGGTGAGCAGCACAATGAGGAGCACAATGAGGAGCACAATGAGGAGCACAGTGAGGAGCACGGTGAGAAGCACGGTGAGGAGGACAATGAGGAGCACGGTGAGGAGCAAAGTGAGGAGCACAATGAGGAGCACAATGAGGAGCATGGTGAGGAGCACGGTGTGGAGCACAATGAGGAGCACAATGAAAGCACAGTGAGGAGCACAATGAGGAGCACAATGAGGAGCACGGTGAGGAGCACAATGAGGAGCACAATGCGGAGCAAGTTGAGGAGCACAGTGAGGAGCAAAATGAGGAGCACAATGAGGAACACATTGAGTCGCACAATGAAGAGCACAATGAAGAGCACAGTGAGGAGCACAATGAGGAGCACAATGAGGAGCACAATGAGTAGCACGGTGAGGAGCATGGTAAGGAGCACAATGAGAAGCACAATGAGGAGCCAAATGAGGAGCACAATGAGGAGCACAGGGAGGAGGACAATGAGTAGCAAGGTGAGGAGCACAATGAGGAGCACGGTGAGATGCACAATGTGGAGCAGAATGAAGAGCACAGTGAGTAGCACAATGAGGAGCACGATGAGGAGCATGGTGTGGAGCACAATGAGGAGCACAATGAGGAGCACAATAAGGAACACAATGAAGAGCACCATGAGGAGCATAGTGAGGAGCACAGTGAGGAGCATGATGAGGAGCACAATGAGGAGCATGGTGAGGAGGACGGTGAGGAACACGGTGAGGAGCACAAGGACTGGCACGGTGAGGAGCTCAATGAGGAGGAAGGTGAGGAGCACAATGTGGAGCACAATGAGTAGCACGGTGAGGAGCACAATGAGGAGCACAATGAGGAGCACGGTGAGTAGCACAATGAGTAGCACGGTGAGGAGCACGGTGTGGAGCACAATGAGGAGCACAATGAGGAGCACAGTGAGGAGCAAAATGAGGAGCACAATGAGGAGCACAGTGAGGAGCACAATGAGGAGCACAATGAGGAGCACAGTGAGGAGCAAAATGAGGAGCACAATGAGGAACACATTGAGTCGCACAATGAAGAGCACAATGAAGAGCACAGTGAGGAGCACAATGAGGTGCACAATGAGGAACACCATGAGGAGCACGGTGAGGAGCACAATGAGGAGAACAATGAGGAGCATGGTAAGGAGCACAATGAGAAGCACAATGAGGAGCCAAATGAGGAGCACAATGAGGAGCACAGGGAGGAGGACAATGAGTAGCAAGTTGAGGAGCACAATGAGGAGCACGGTGAGATGCACAATGTGGAGCAGAATGAAGAGCACAGTGAGTAGCACAATGAGGAGCACGGTGAGGAGCACGTTGTGGAGCACAATGAGGAGCACAATGAGGAGCACAATAAGGAACACAATGAAGAGCACCATGAGGAGCATAGTGAGGAGCACAGTGAGGAGCATGATGAGGAGCACAATGAGGAGCATGGTGAGGAGGACGGTGAGGAACAGGGTGAGGAGCGCAAGGACTAGCACGGTGAGGAGCTCAATGAGGAGGAAGGTGAGGAGCACAATGAGGAGCACAATGAGGAGCACAATGAGTAGCACGGTGAGGAGCACAATGAGTAGCACGGTGAGGAGCACAATGAGGAGCACGGTGAGAAGCACAATGAGGAGCACAATGAAGAGCACAGTGAGTAGCACAATGAGGAGCACGGTGAGGAGCATGGTGTGGAGCACAATGAGGAGCACAATGAAGAGCACAGTGAGGAGCACAATGAGGAGCACGGTGAGGAGCACGGTGAGGAGCACAATGAGGAGCACAATGCGGAGCAAGTTGAGGAGCACAGTGAGGAGCAAAATGAGGAGCACAATGAGGAACACATTGAGTCGCACAATGAAGAGCACAGTGAGGAGCACAATGAGGTGCGCAATGAGGAACACCATGAGGAGCACGGTGAGGAGCACAATGAGGAGAACAATGAGGAGCATGGTAAGGAGCACAATGAGAAGCACAATGAGGAGCCAAATGAGCAGCACAATGATGAGCACAGGGAGGAGGACAATGAGTAGCACGGTGAGGAGCACAATGAGGAGCACGGTGAGAAGCACAATGTGGAGCACAATGAAGAGCACAGTGAGTAGCACAATGAGGAGCACGGTGAGGAGCACGGTGTGGAGCACAATGAGGAGCACAATGAGGAGCACAATGAGGAGCACGGTGAGGAGCACGGTGTGGAGCACAATGAGGAGCACAATGAGGAGCACAATGAGTAGCACGGTGAGGAGCATGGTAAGGAGCACAATGAGAAGCACAATGAGGAGCCAAATGAGGAGCACAATGAGGAGCACAGGGAGGAGGACAATGAGTAGCAAGGTGAGCAGCACAATGAGGAGCACAATGCGGAGCAAGTTGAGGAGCACAGTGAGGAGCAAAATGAGGAGCACAATGAGGAACACATTGAGTCGCACAATGAAGAGCACAATGAAGAGCACAGTGAGGAGCACAATGAGGTGCACAATGAGGAACACCATGAGGAGCACGGTGAGGAGCACAATGAGGAGAACAATGAGGAGCATGGTAAGGAGCACAATGAGAAGCACAATGAGGAGCCAAATGAGGAGCACAATGATGAGCACAGGGAGGAGGACAATGAATAGCACGGTGAGGAGCACAATGAGGAGCACGGTGAGAAGCACAATGTGGAGCACAATGAAGAGCACAGTGAGTAGCACAATGAGGAGCACGGTGAGGAGCACGGTGTGGAGCACAATGAGGAGCACAATGAGGAGCACGGTGAGGAGCACAATGAGGAGCACGGTGAGCCTCACAATGAGGAGCACAATGAGGAGTACCATGAGGAGCACAATGAGGAGCACAATGAGGAGCACGGTGAGGAGCACAATGAGGAGCACAATGAGGAGCACGGTGAGGAGCACAATGAGGGGCACGGTGAGGAGAACAATGAGGCTCATAATGAGAGCACGGGAAGGAGCACAATGAGGAGCACCGTGAGGAGCACAATGAAGAGCACAATGAGGAGCACGGTGAGGAGCACCATTAGGAGCACAATGTGGAGCACGGTGAGGAGCACGGTGAGGAGCACAATGAGGAACTCAATGAGGAGCACAATGAGGAGCACGGTGAGGAACACATTGAGGAGCACGGTGAGGAGCACAATGAGGAACACAATGTGGAGCACAATGAGGAGCACGCTGAGGTGCAGAATGAAGAGCACGGTGAGGCGCAAAATGAGGAGCACAATGAGGAGCACAATGAGTAGCACGTTGAGGAGCACAATGAAGTGCACGGTGAGCAGCACAATGAGGAGCACAATGAGGAGCACAATGAGGAGCACAATGAGGAGCACAATGAAGAACATGGTGAGGAGCACATGAGGAGCATGGTGAGGAGGACAATGAGGAGCACAATGAGGAGCATGGTGAGGAGCACAATGAGGAGCACAGTGATGAGCACGGTGTGGAGCACAATGAAGAACACGGTGAGGAGCACAAAGAGGAGCACAGTGATGAGCACGGTGTGGAGCACAATGAAGAACACGGTGAGGAGCACAAAGAGGAGCACAGTGCGGAGCACAGTGTGGAGCTTGGTGAGGAGCACAATGAGGAGCACGGTGAGGAGCATGGTGAGGAGGACAATGAGGAGCACAATGAAGAGCATGGTGAGGAGTACAATGAGCAGCACAATGAGGAGCACATTGAGGAGCACAGTGAGGAGCACAATGAGGAACATGGTGAGGAGGTAAATGAGGATTACAATGAGGAGCACAGTGAGGAGCAAAATAAGGAGCACAATGTGGAACTCAATGAGGAGCACAAAGAGAAGCCCAGTGAGGAGCACAATGAGGAGCACAATGAGGAGCACGGTGAGGAGCACAATGAGGAGCACGGTCAGGACAACGGTGTGGAGCACAATGAAGCGCACAGTGAGGAGCACAATGAGGAGCACGGTGAGGAGCACAATGAGGAGCACAATGAGGAGGACGGTGAGGAGCACAATGAGAGGCACGGTGAAAAAATAATGAGGGGCAAAATGAGAGCACGGTGAGAAGCAGAATGAGGAGCACAATGAGGAGCACGGTGAGGAGCACAATGAGGAGCACAATGAGGAGCACGGTGAGGAGCACAATGAGGAGCACGGTGAGGAGCACATGGAGGAGCACGGTGAGGAGCACAATGAGGAACACAATGTGGAGCACAATGAGGAGCACAATGAGGAGCACAATGAGGAGCACGGTGAGGAGCAGAATGAAGAGCACGGTGAGGTGCAAAATGGGGAGCACAATGAGGAACACAATGTGGAGCACAATGAGGAGCACAATGAGGAGCACAGTGAGGAGCACGGTGAGGAGCACAATGAGGAGCATGGTGAGGAGCACAATGAGGAGCACAGCGAGAATCACATTGAGGATAACAATGAGGAACACGGTGAGGAGCACAATGAGGAGCACGGTGAGGAGCACGGTGAGGAGCACAATGATGAGCACGGTGAGGAGCACAATGATGAGCACAATGAGGAGCACAATGAGGAGCACCGTGAGGAGCAAAATAAGGGGCACGGTGAGGAGAACAATGAGGAACACAATGATGAGCACAATGAGGAGCATGGTGAGGAGCACAGTGAGGAGCACGGTGAGGAACACAATGAGGAGCACAATGAGGAGCATGGTGAGGAGCAAAATGAGGAGCACAATGAGGTGCACGGTGAAGAGCACAATGAAGAGCACAATGAAAAGCAAGGTGAGGAGCACAATGAGGAGCACAATGAGGAGCATGGTGAGGAGCACAATGAGGAGCACAATGAGGAACACAATGAGGAGCACAATGAAGAGCACGGTGAGCAGCACAATGAGGAGCACAATGAGGAGAACAATGAGGAGCACGGAGAGGAGCACAATGAAGAACATGGTGAGGAGCACAATGAGGAGCACAGCGAGAATCACATTGAAGATAACAATGAGGAACACGGTGAGGAGCACAATGAGGAGCACGGTGAGGAGCACGCTGAGGAGCACAATGATTTGCACGGTGAGAAACACAATGAGGAGCACGGTGAGGAGTACCATGAAGAGCACAATGAGGAGCACGGTGAGTAGCAAAATAAGGGGCACGGTGAGGAGAACAATGAGGCTCAAAATGAGAACACGGTGAGGAGCACAATGAGGAGCACAATGAGGAGCACAATGAGGAGCACGGTCAGGAACACATTGAGGAGCACAATGAGGAGCATGCTGAGGAGCACAGTGAGGAGCACATTGAGGAGAAAAATGAGGAACATGGTGAGGAGCACATTGAAGAGCAGAGTGTGGAGCACAGTAAGGAGCACAATGAGGAGCTCAATGAGGAGCACAGTGAGAAGCACATTGAGGAGAACCATGAGGAACACGGTGAGGAGGAAAATGAGGAACACAAAGTGCAGCACAATGAGGAGCACGGTGATGAGCACAATAAAGAGCACAGTGAGGCGCAAAATGAGGAGCACAATGAGGAACACAATGAGGAGCACAATGAGTAAAACGGTGAGGAGCACAATGAAGAGCATGGTGAGGAGCACAATGAGGAGCACATTGAGGAGCACAATGAGGAGCACAATGAGGAGCACAATGAGGAGCACAATGAGAAGCACAATGATGAACACAATGAGGAGCACAAAGAAGAGTACTGTGAGGAGCACAATGAAGAGCACCGTGAGGAGCATGATGAGGAGCACGGTGAGGAGCACAATGAGGATCATGGTGAGGAGCATGGTGAGGAGCAAAATGAGGAGCACAATGAGGATCATGGTGAGGAGCACGTAGAGGAGCACAGTGAGGAGCACGGTGAGGAGCACAATGAGGAGTACCATGAGGTGCACAATGAGGAGCACAATGAGGAGCACAATGAGGAGCACGGTGAGGAGAACAATGAAGCTCAAAATGAGGAGCACGGTGAGGAGCACAATGAGTAGCACGGTGAGGAGCACGGTGAGGAGCATGGAGAGGAGCACAATGAGGAGCACAATGAGGAGCACAATGAGGAGCACGGTGAGGAGCACAATGAGGAGCACCATTAGGAGCACGGTGAGGAGCATGGAGAGGAGCACAATGAGGAGCACAATGAGGAGCACAATGTGGAGCACGGTGAGGAGCACAGTGAGGAGCACGGTGAGGAGCACAATGAGGAGCACGGTGAGGAGCACAATGGAGAGCACGGTGAGGAGCACAAAGAGGAGCACAATGAGGAGCAAAGTGAGGAACACGGTGAGGAGCACAATGGAGAGCACATTGAGGAGCACAATGAGGACCACAATGAGGAGCACAGTGAGGAGCACGGTGAGGACCACAATGAGGAGCACAGTGAGGAGCACGGTGAGGAGCACAATGAGGAGCACAATGAGGAGCACAAGGAGGAGCACAATGAGGGGCACAATGAGGATCATGTTGAGGAGCACGGTGAGGAGCACAATGAGGAGCATGCTGAGGAGCACAGTGAGGAGCGCAACGAGGAGCACGGTGAGGAGTACAATGAGGAGAAAAATGAGAAACATGGTGAGGAGCACAATGAAGAGCACAGTGAGGAGCACAGTGAGGAGCACAATGAGGAGCACAGTGAGAAGCACATTGAGGAGAACCGTGAGGAACACGTTGAGGAGCACAATGAGGAACACAATGTGCAGCACAATGAGTAGCACGGTGAGGAGCACAATGAGGAGCACAATAAGGAGCACAATGAGGAGAATAATGTGGAGCACAATGAGGAGCATGCTGAGGAGCACAGTGAGGAGCGCAACGAGGAGCACGGTGAGGAGTACAATGATGAGCACAGTGAGGAGCACATTGAGGAGAAAAATGAGGAACATGGTGAGGAGCACAATGAGGAGCACAAACAGGAGCACATCGAGGAGCACAATGAGGAACACAATGAGGAGCACGGTGAGGAGCACAATGAGTAGCACAGTGAGAAGCACGTTGAGGAGAACAATGAGGAACATGGTGAAGAGCACAATGAGGAGCCGAGTGAGGAGCACAAAGAGGAGCACAATGAGCAGCACAGTGACAAGTACATTGAGGAGCACAATGAGGAGCACGGTGAGGAGCACAATGAATAGCATGGTGAGGAGTTCGGTGAGGAGCACAATGAGGAGCACGGTGAGGAACACAATGAAGAGCATGGTGAGGAAAACAAAGAGGAGCACAATGAGGAGCACAATGGGGATCATGGTGAGGAGCACGGTGAGGAGCACAATGAGGAGCACAGTGAGGAGCACGGTGAAGACTACAATGAAGAACACGGTGAGGAGCACAAAGAGGAGCACAGTGAGGAGCACAATGAGGAGCACGGTGAGGAGCACGGTGAAGACTACAATGAAGAACACGGTGAGGAGCACAAAGAGGAGCACAGTGAGGAGCACAATGAGGAGCACGGTGAGGAGCACAATGGAGAGCACGGTGAGGACCACAATGAGGAGCACAATGAGGAGCACAGTGAGGAGCACGGTGAGGAGCAAGGTGAGGAGCACAATGAGGAGCACAATGAGGAGCACAATGAGGAGCACAGTAAGGAGCACGGTGAGGAGCACAATGAAGAACACGGTGAGGAGCACAAAGAGGAGCACAGTGAGGAGCACAATGAGGAGCACAGTTAGGAGCACAGTGAGGAACAGGGTGAGGAGCACAATGAGGAGCACATTGAGGAACACAATGAGGAGCATGGTGAGGAGCACAATGAGGAGCACAATAAGGAGGATGGTGAGGAGCACAATGAGGAGCATGGTGAGGAGCTCAATGAGGAGCACAATGAGGAGCTCAATGAGGAGCACAGTGAGGAGCACAATGAGGAGCTCAATGAGGAGCACGGTGTGGAGCACAATGAGGAGCACAATGAGGAGCACAATGAGGAGCAAAATAAGGAGCATGGTGAGGAGCACAATGAGGAGCACAATTCAGGAACACGATGAGGAGGACAATGAGGAGCACAGTTAGGAGCAAAATGAGAGCACGGTTAGGAGCACAGTGAAGAACAAAATGTGGAGCACAATGAGGTGCACAATAAGGAGCACAGTGAGAAGCACCTTGAGGAAAAGAATGAGGAACATGGTGAAGAGCACATTGAGGAGAACAATGAGGAACACGGTGAGGAGTACGGTGAGGAGCACAATGAGGAACACAATGAGGAGCACAATGAGGAGTACAATGAGGAGCACGGTGAGAAGCACATTGAGGAGAACAATGAGGAACATAGTGAGGAGCACAATGAGGAGCACAGTGAAGAGCAGGGTGAGGAGCACAATGAGGAGCACAATGAGCAGCACAGTGAGGCCACAATGAGAAGCACATTGAGGAGAACAATGAGGAACACGCTGAGGAGCACAGCGAGGAGCACAATGAGGAGCACAGTGAGCAGCACAATGAGGAGTACAATGAGGAGCACGGTGAGGAGCACGGTGAGGAGCACAATGAGAAGCACAATGAGTATCATGGTGAGAAGCACAATGAGGAGCACGGTGAGGAGCACAATGAGGAGCACAATGAGAAGCACAATGAGTATCATGGTGAGAAGCACAATGAGGAGCACAGTGAGGAGCGCAACGAGGAGCACGGTGAGGAGTACAATGATGAGCACAGTGAGGAGCACATTGAGGAGAAAAATGAGGAACATGGTGAGGAGCACAATGAGGAGCACAAACAGGAGCACATCGAGGAGCACAATGAGGAACACAATGAGGAGCACGGTGAGGAGCACAATGAGTAGCACAGTGAGAAGCACGTTGAGGAGAACAATGAGGAACATGGTGAAGAGCACAATGAGGAGCCGAGTGAGGAGCACAAAGAGGAGCACAATGAGCAGCACAGTGACAAGTACATTGAGGAGCACAATGAGGAGCACGGTGAGGAGCACAATGAATAGCATGGTGAGGAGTTCGGTGAGGAGCACAATGAGGAGCACGGTGAGGAACACAATGAAGAGCATGGTGAGGAAAACAAAGAGGAGCACAATGAGGAGCACAATGGGGATCATGGTGAGGAGCACGGTGAGGAGCACAATGAGGAGCACAGTGAGGAGCACGGTGAAGACTACAATGAAGAACACGGTGAGGAGCACAAAGAGGAGCACAGTGAGGAGCACAATGAGGAGCACGGTGAGGAGCACGGTGAAGACTACAATGAAGAACACGGTGAGGAGCACAAAGAGGAGCACAGTGAGGAGCACAATGAGGAGCACGGTGAGGAGCACAATGGAGAGCACGGTGAGGACCACAATGAGGAGCACAATGAGGAGCACAGTGAGGAGCACGGTGAGGAGCAAGGTGAGGAGCACAATGAGGAGCACAATGAGGAGCACAATGAGGAGCACAGTAAGGAGCACGGTGAGGAGCACAATGAAGAACACGGTGAGGAGCACAAAGAGGAGCACAGTGAGGAGCACAATGAGGAGCACAGTTAGGAGCACAGTGAGGAACAGGGTGAGGAGCACAATGAGGAGCACATTGAGGAACACAATGAGGAGCATGGTGAGGAGCACAATGAGGAGCACAATAAGGAGGATGGTGAGGAGCACAATGAGGAGCATGGTGAGGAGCTCAATGAGGAGCACAATGAGGAGCTCAATGAGGAGCACGGTGTGGAGCACAATGAGGAGCACAATTCAGGAACACGATGAGGAGGACAATGAGGAGCACGGTTGAGGAGCACAATGAGGAGCACAGTTAGGAGCGCAACGAGGAGCACGGTGAGGAGTACAATGATGAGCACAGTGAGAAGCACATTGAGGAGAACAATGAGGAACATAGTGAGGAGCACAATGAGGAGCACAGTGAAGAGCAGGGTGAGGAGCACAATGAGGAGCTCAAAGAGGAGCACAATGAGGAGCACAATGAGCAGCACAGTGAGGAGAACAATGAGGAACACGCTGAGGAGCACAGCGAGGAGCACAATGAGGAGCACAGTGAGCAGCACAATGAGGAGTACAATGAGGAGCACGGTGAGGAGCACGGTGAGGAGCACAATGAGAAGCACAATGAGTATCATGGTGAGAAGCACAATGAGGAGCACGGTGAGAAGCACAATGAGTATCATGGTGAGAAGCACAATGAGGAGCACAATGAGCACCATGGTGAGGAGCACAGTGAGGAGAACCGTGAGGAGCACAATGAGGAGCACAGTGAGGAGAACAGTGAGGAGCACAATGAGGAGCACAATGAGTAGCACATTGAGGAGAACAATGAGGAACATGATGAGGAGCACAATGAGGAGTACAAACAGGAGCACAGCGAGGAGGACAATGAGGAGCACGGTGAGGAGCACAATGAGGCGCAAAATGAGGAGCACAATGAGGCGCAAAATGAGGAGCACGGTGAGGAGCTCAATGAGGAGCACAATGAGGAGCACAATGAGGAGCACAATGAGGAGAACGATAAGGAACATGGTGAGGAGCACAATGAGGAGCACAGCGAGAGGCACATTGAGGAGAATAATGAGGAACACGGTGAGGAGCACAATGAGGAGCACAAACAGGAGCACAGCGAGGATCCAAAGAGGAGCGCAATGAGGAGCACAATTAGGTGCACAATGAGGAGAACAGTGAGGAGCACAATGAAGAGCACAATGAGGAGGATGGTGAGGAGCACAATGAGGAGCACAATGAAGAGCACAATGAGGTGCACAATGAGGAGCACAATGAGGTGCACAGTGAGGAGCACAATGAGGAGCGCAATGAGGAGCACAATGAAGAGCACAATGAGGAGGATGGTGAGGAGCACAATGAGGAGCACAATGAGGAGCACAATGAGGTGCACAGTGAGGAGCACAATGAGGAGGACAATGAGGAGCACAATGAGGAGCACGGTGAGGAGCACGGTGAGGTGCGTGGTGATGTGGGGCAAGCAGCCCTCTATATTGTTAGGAAGGCAGGAACACCAGGGACACCAGGATCCAACGCTCCTTCAGCTATGCCAAGGATCTGCTTCCACCTCGTGCCAGGACTGCTGTCTCCATCCCGGATGTTTGAAATGAGCCTTTCCCTTTAACCCAAATTCCACAAAGTGCCAGTGCTATGAAGTTTAGAGCCACTCACGTCCAGCATGAGATACTAGCGTGCCCTGTAGATACCGGCGTGCCCTCTAGATACTGGTGTGCCCTGTAGATACTGGTGTGCCCTGTAGATACCGGCGTGCCCTGTAGATACTGGTGTGCCCTGTAGATACCGGTGTGCCCTGTAGATACTGGTGTGCCCTGTAGATACTGGTGTGCCCTGGAGATACTGATGTGCCCTGTAGATACCGGCGTGCCCTGTACATACTGGTGTGCCCTGTAGATACCGGTGTGCCCTGTAGATACCGGTGTGCCCTGTAGATACTGGTGTGCCCTGGAGATACCTGTGTGCCCTGTAGATACTGGTGTGCCCTGTACATACTGGTGTGCCCTGTAGATACTGGTGTGCCCTGGAGATACTGATGTGCCCTGTAGATACTGGTGTGCCCTGTACATACTGGTGTGCCCTGTAGATACTGGTGTGCCCTGGAGATACTGATGTGCCCTGTACATACTGGTGTGCCCTGCTCCTACCAAACAAGGGAAACATACTCAGGCCATTAAGACAAAAGCAAAATTTCTATCATGTTGGCACTCACATCAAATAAACATAACTATATATGATGTTAATATTTACAACAGCAAACAAATTAATAAAATAAGGCAAAACAGAAGATCATCCATGAACAGTCCCTCTTGTGCTCATGGTGCATTTGCAAGTGCTGCATCTTGTTGCCCCCCTCTCGCTGGCAGGGGCATTGGAGACAGCTGCTGACTCTGCTTTCCTGTTGGCATCGATGACCTTGGCAGTCGTCCTCTGGCCAGTGGAGCCTGTGCTGGCCCCGCCTGGGAGGGAGCAGCCAGTTCCACATCTGGCATCTCCCCAGTCACCACAGCCTCATCAGATGTGACAGGCACTGGGAGAGGGGTGGAGGAGCTGCTACCATTATCCAGAGCACCCTGAGAGGAATCTGCAGAGGCAACAGGCAGCTCATGCACCAATGTGAGGTCACTCTGGACCTCCCTGCTCACCATTGATGGATGGGCTCCGAGCTGGCATACTGGGTTCCTCATCCATTTCCCACACTGGCACTGACCACCTGTGTGAGGGCTTGCAGGTCCAAGCGCAACCCCAGAAACCCCTCATTCTGTCCCTGGAGTTGCCACTCTCTCAATGGAGGAGGCAGTGCACTCAGCTTTGAGTCCCCATGGACTCCTGAACAGCAGAGACCATATCCTCATGGATCTCCGACAGATCCTCCTGCACTTCCCACTGGACATCCAGCACCTGCTGCCTAATGGACGACTCCAGAGGCTCATCATCAGCCTTTGGTTCAGCATTGTCCTGGTCTCCAGCAGTCCTCCTGCACCTCAAGCGAGTGTGAAGTGCCCTCACTGCTGTGCTCCGACATTCTAGCCGATGAACTAATGCCCACTGAGGTGCCGGTATCTGCACTGGTGCCTGGTTCAGAGATTCACTTCACCTGTGCACCTCGCTCTGTTACTGTGAGTAAATCGAATGTTAAAAACCAGTCATCCCGTTGTTTGGAAAAATCAATCCATATGATGCTAATATTGAAGATTGGAGCCAGTGTGTTAAGCGCCTCGGATTTTACTTTGTAGCAAATGAAATAACCGCCGAAGGAAAGTGGAAAGCGATCCCGTTAAGCGTATGTGGCAGTAAAACATACAACCTGATTCACAACCTGACGGCTCTGAGTGCGCCCGATTCCAAGGGTAGAATTTTCCGCTGGGTGTGTGGGCACGGGCAACATGCCCAATGTCAACGTGCACTCGCCCGATATTTTGGTCAGCGGGAGCACGCCAACAATTAAGAGGCCTATCAAGGCCATTAAAGTAGCAGCTGACAGCGATTTTTCACTGCCCTTCCAAATAACGGGCGGCAGGCGGACAAATCAGCCAGGCAGCCTTTGCAATTTTGAGGAAACCTCGGCCAAGGGCAGGGTGAGGTTTCTGTGATTAATTTAAAAATAGGTTAAAATATTTTGAAAATATTTTCATCATCCGTATGTTGAGGTGTCTCATTCGGACGTGTGGACATTTTTTCCCGGTTTTACATTTTGCTTTTATTGATTTTAAATTCTTCGGCTCGCTGAGGTAGTTCTCTGCCTTCAGGGAGCTTTCTGTCTGTGCTTCCCCACACCCGTACTGACTTCAGCGCTCGCCCTCGTCCCTCCCTCACCCCATCAGCGCGCTGACCGGCCGTTAACCAGCCAGCCAGCGTGAAATCGCGGTCAGGAGTCCATTCCCTGGCCGCTCCAGGGCCCACCGATCATGGCCACCCTTCGACACAAAAACCCTACCCCAAGTCATATGGTGAGCAAGTGGACCTAGTGAAAGCACCACTTCCAGCCAAAGCTGTCCATAATGATGCAGCACTTTATATTTAATTCAAGAGTTTGTGCCCCGGGAGAGTCCATCGCAACCTATATGGCAAACCTCAAGCAGTTAACGGAGTACTGCCACTTTGGAGACACATTAAATGATAAGCTGCGGGACTGACTATTATGCAGAGTCAAGGACAATGCCTTACAGCGCCGCTTGCTTGCCGAAATCGACATTGAATTTAAGCTCCCTCACCACGGAAAGTGCTGCGGAAGACTCGCAGAGTTTGCTACACATGGATAAAGGCGTCTTGCTTCCCCTGCGGTGGGAACCTGTCTCTGAGCGGAGCGGGAACCTGTCTCTGAGCGGAGCGGGAACCTGTCTCTGAGCGGAGCATGAAAGCCCGGTCTGCAGAATTAAAGCACAATTCAATGTGCACTGTAAGAAACATTAAGAAGCCTAAAAGAAATGCTTCATCAGCGACTTCAAGACAAAAGTGCTCTCGATGTGGAGGTGACCACAGAGCACATACTTGTATATTCTTTTCGTCATAAGAAGGGACACGTGGTTAGACACTGCTGGACAAAGATGAATTAGCCAGCAAAACAGCAAACAAACATGATTGAGTTAATGGTACGGCAAAGGCTGAAGCTGCTGATACTGATGTGTACACCCTGTATAATGTAACTCTTGTGGAAACTGAGCCTATTACAGTGCAAGTAAATGAGAAGCCACTGCTGCCTAGCAACTGTTTTGGCACCATTACACTTGTTGCTAAAAATAACCACCTTTGTTCATTGGGCTCATGGCAAGAAGAAGCCTTTATGACAGACCCACCTTAAAGGTGCTGAGAGCACACAGAGAGAATGAGGGAACTCTGTGACGCCTGCCCATGACATTGAGCTGAACAGACTAGAGAAACTGGGCGTTATACAAGCTGTTCAGTTCTCAGAATGGGCAGCACCTATAGTCCCCATCCTTAGACACAGCCAAAGCGTCTGAATTTATGGGGACTGCAAACTGACAGTTAACAAAGTAGCCAAACTGGACAGGCAACCCATTCCAAAAATGGAAGACCTGTACGCCAAGCTGGCAGGAGGGACAATGTTTAAAAACTTGACATGGGTCATGCTTATCAACAACTAGAATTGGATAATTCCTCCCGGGAATTTGTCTCAATTAATACCCACAAAGGGTTGTACCAATATACACAATTGCCTTTCAGTGTCTCCTCTGCTTGTCACATCTTTCAGAGGACAATGGAAAGCTCACTGCAGGGACTGCCCCAGGTTGTGGTCTATTTAGATGACATATTGGTGACAAAATTCACTGAAAAAGAGCTTTTGGTAAACTTAGAAGAAGCCTTAAAACACTTCTTGCAAGCTGGAGTGCGTCTAAGAAAAGCGCACATTCCAAGCGAGGGAGGTAATCTATTTGGGTAGATTCACAGGGCCTTCAGGTTGAGGAGAAAGTGAGAGCCAGAAGAGAGGCACCTGCACCAAAGATCACATCGGAGCTCAGATCATTCCTAGGAATGATCAACTATTCTGGGCCGTTCTTACCCAATTTGTCCACAGTGCTGGACCCCTGCATTCTCTACTCAAAAAGAACCAACGTTGGTCTTGGGAGGTGCCCCCGAAAGAAGCTTTCATAAAGGTGAAACAATTACTGCACTCATCCAATCTATTAGTGCATTATGACCAGACGAAAGAGTTAGTGTTGACATGTGACACGTCTCCCTATGGAATGGGAGCAGTGCTCTCTCATTGGATAGGTGACAGCACAGAACAGCCAATCGGTTACGTATCAAGGATGCTCACCACATGGAAAAGGGATACTCACGTATAGAAGACCAAGGCCTGTCCATTATCTTTGGTGTCAAGAAATTTCCCCAGTTTGTACATGGCTGCCATTTTACAATCATTTCAGACCACAAACCACCGTTAGGGTTTGTTTAGTGAGGAAAAGGCTATACCACCCAGAGCCTCAGCAAGAATACAATGATGGGCCTTGATTCTGACAGCGTACGAATACACTTCCATACGTAGGCCTGGAAATCAAATCACCAACGTCGATGCCTTTAGTCGTTTGCATTTACAAGAAAATGTTGAGCACGTCCCAGTTCCACAGGAACTTGTTTTAATGTTAAATTTCTTAGATCCCTCACCGGTATGTGCTCGACAAATCAGAGACTGGACAAGTCGGGACCCTGTCCTGTCTCGGGTACGAGAACAGATGCTGCATGGTTGGTCTCAGGATCCCATATCTGATTAAATGAAACTGTACTTCAACAGGAGACATGAAATAACCAGCCAGGATGTTACCTTATTGTGGGGAGCACGAGTGATAGTTCCTCCAAAGGGGAGGGAGCCGGTATATGATAAAAACTTCGAGGAAGGGCCAAAGTGGTTACCGAGTGAAAAAAGTGTGGTGATTGGACCTCTATCTTACAATGTGGAGGAGGAAGGCTGGATCATCTGTAGATATGTCAGCCATTTAAGGAGGAGAGAGACAAATCACCAAGATTTGGTTCCACCAGTGATCATGACCAGGTCTGTATTTCCTGTTGAGGATACTCAACCCAGGACTGACAAGTCTGATATTCCTGTAAGAGTTGAGGATACAGAACTGCAAGTGCCCCACCAAAGCACCTGATGTTCAGCAACTCCGGAAAATGAGGTTCCTGACAAAGCATCTGAAGTTGTGGAGCTGCAACATTCCACATGTACCAGGAAACCACCTGAAAGACTGAACTTATAAATTCCTTACCCAGTGTAAATATTAAGTTGTCTTGAAAAATATGTACTTGCAAATACAATATATATAGCCGAGTTAAAGGGGGAGGAATGTAGTAATTATGGTTTTACTTAATGTGCAATGTACCTTTAAGGATAATACTTGTTAAGGAAGGTCAAACGATGTGTGGTAACCAGTGGGAGAGTAGCTCAGTTAACCTCAGCAGTCAGTATAGAGATAGAGTTGGAGTTGAAAGTACAAGCGTAGTTGCTGCTGAGTATATTGTAAATAAACTTAATGTTTCCAACCAGGAAGTGTCTGCAGATCAACTCAATCACTAATAGTAAAACTCGGCCACCCTACAATAGGAAGTGGGAGGCTGGATCATCGCTTTGGCCTGAAGGCTGATCGAAGCACAGGGAAGAGACCCTGGACTGAGACACCTGCCTTTAGCTTGTGCATAAATGTTTCATATCTGAGTGACACGAACACTGCCCATCAGAACAAGGAGCTATTGACAGGGAGACATTCTTGGGAGTTTATTGACAATAGTGAACATTACGTCCAGGTGATTAACACCCATGCCCAGGCTGTGCAACTACAGCTTCTTCTAGGCTTGGCCTAAATAGCCAAGTGGTTATGGTACTGCGTTTGTAACCCCAAGATCAAGAGTTCAAATCTCACAATGGCAAACTATGAAATAATGTAACTTCATCTGAAACAGATGGAAATGGGTTTGTACTCGAAAGAGTTACATCTTCTTCTCCACCACCATCATGGAGGGTCCATGGACTCAGACAATCAAACTGCCCCGGGTAAATAAAGTTCTTGGAAGGACGGGATCCCAGGGATATTGTACTCAGGTCCATATGGAATTTATGGACGACAGCAACCGATCCATCATTCGAAATGTGAAAGGACCGGTCTGTGAGGGAGATGCACTCACACTTTTGGAATCTGAGCGTGAAGCAAGAAGATTAGGATAACGGAAAGTGTAAACTGATGCCACCTGAAGCCTCTATTGAAGTAATTGGTTATGGACGATTTCTCTCAGCTTTTTTTTGACAAAATGGGACAATAAACATTATAAATAACTAATCTTTAAAAAAGAGCCTCAAGCTCGGCTCTGTATAAAAATATGCACTGTTCTCGCCAGCTCATGAATGAAACCTGCGGGACCTTATATTCGGCAGACATGGAGCACAAAATTCACCTAACGCTGGCTTTCCGTCTTGTCCAGGTGGACATGACAATGTATTTACGGACGCCAATGGAGATACTTCCAGGCAGAGGGCGATCGAGGGGGTCGTCCAACCCAACTGTCTGCCCCTCTTCCAGGGCTATGTTCACGGCCGGGTGCTCCTGGAGAGGGAGCACGCGGTGTCTGCCGGCACTGTCAAGGCTCCCCCTACCCGGTGGGTACCGCGGGGACTGGGGTATTTTATCAACCCCCTTAATCACATTTTGTTTTAATGTTTGTAAGTTTCCTTTAAACTTTATCTTTGGGTTTTCAGTGACCCTAACTTAGGGGCTCTGTTTGTTTTGTCCCTGATTTAGTTCATTTGGTTGATTCTAAAACAGTTCACAGCTTCTTCACCCTCCTAATCCTGCCGCTATATCTTGGTGCTCCCCAGACATCCACAGGGGAGCTGGAGGCAGACTGCTGACTGCGATGCCCTGTCTGTGATGACCTTGACGGGTGTCCTCTGGAGGGCCAAGAACTGAAGAGCCCCAGCCTGCTCTCAGGGCCCTGCTGTGTGGCAGTGACACCCTCCTTGGCCTGTGGAGCTGGAGCTGCTGAGATCACAGGGAGAGGGGATTCAGTTGGGCTGGACATTCCCAGAGTCACCAGGGTGGATGGCCCCTGGGTGTGCACCTGCTGATCCTCCTCCCTATGGGTGCTCAAGGGCCCCAGGCTGACTCGGTGAGGAGAAGGGGGGCTGGAGTGGGATTGAGCTGCCCCACATCCCTCTTGCATACAGGCTGTTGCAGGCCAAATATGGCGTCGGCAATGGAGTTAAGCCCGCGCATCAGTGCAGGAGCGACATCCTGGACCAAGGTCTCCATGGCGGCTGCCATCCTGCCAGTGTTGACCTCAGTGCGTTGCCATGCTGGTGCTATCACCTCAGCCTGAAGATGGACAGACTCCTCCATCGTGCCTTGCAATCTGAGGAGTGCAGCAGACATCCCTTCCTCATGTTCCCGAGCTTGTCTTTGCAGCTCCAGCAACTGTGACATGACTGAGTCCAGAGGCTCATCATCTGACTTGGACTCAGCAACGTTCTGGCCTCCAGCAGCCCTCCGAGTGCCGGGGACTTCGGAAGTCCCTGCCTCTGCCAGCTGTGGATCAGACAGTGCGATGTGCTCATCAGATAGTGATCCTGAGGCCACTCTGAAGCTGGGTCCCACTGATGTGTGTGTCTTTGCGCTGGTGGAGGGTGTGGGTGACGCTGAGACAGGACTTCAGGGAAGGTGCCTCCAGATTCCTCTTCAGAGGTTTCTTTGGGGCTTGATTGGAGGCCCTGGGTCATGGATTCTGTCGGCTGTTTAACAGATGTGTCTGTGAAAGCAAGGGGAGATAATTAGTGCATGGCAGGGGCCTGTGAAACAGGACACATCACTCACAGCATGGTTGTCTGATGGATGTTGCACTGCTGGACCCTCACTTGGTAGAGCAGCACCGACTTCACCGTCAGCACAGGACCAGTCCCGGTCATCGCCGGCCAGCTGGATGGCTCTGTTTTCAAAGTCTGTGAGGATCTTGATTTCAGGCATTCCTGTACCAGTCTGCAACCTCTCCCTCTTGTTGTGTGCCAGCTTGTTCTGCATGGATACAGATGGAGAGAGTGTAAGTAGGATGCCTGCCAGGCCAGATGATAAATGTGCCTGGCCTGTGTGGGTGGTGAGTGGTCCCATGGACAGGATGAGGACAATGACAGTGAGTGTGAGAGAGTGAATGGTGATGACCCTTGCACTGACAGTGAGTGAGGGCCCTGTGAGTGTGTGATGGGTTTGTGACTGAGTTGAGAGTGATGAGAAGAGTGACTTACCCTGGCGGAACGGAGGAGATCATTCATCCTCTTGCGGCACTGGGTGTCTGTCCTCTTTTGAAGGGCGTTGGCACTGATCACCGCTGCCTCTGCCTCCCAAGCCGGATTAGTGAAGTTTCTGCCCATCCTGCGGCCAGAGCGGGTGGTAGAGGACATCACGATGAACTTCCTCTGCGTCCCAAAGGTGCCCAAAGGAAGAGTCATTGAACCTGGGGGCTGCAGTCTTTTTGCCTTTCAGGGCCATGTCTTCTGTACAGCAGCTGAGGGCTGGAAGCACTGAGAGGTGTGCGTGTGGCTGGACTTTAAATGTGGCGCCCGGCGTGATGACATGGCACGTTTCCTGGGAATGCATAATTAATGGGCCGGGCTTGGGACGAAACAGCTTGAAAAGCCACCATTGTGAGTGACAAGTAAAACGTCATTTTACCTGCCCGCTACCACACTTTGTGCAAATCTGGGTCAATGCCACCCCTTGTTTTGCAAAGATGGTCAAACTCGCCTGTATCTGAAGAATTGAGACCGTTCCCTGTCAGAAACCCAGTATTAAGCTGTCCAGGTGGAATTCTATTGTGGGGTTCAAGAGTTGTGCTCCCATCACAAGGTAGAGAGCCACTCTTAACAGAGCCCAGTGCACATCCAGGTACATCAAAAATGAAAATGCTTGTGCAAAGCTATGTATGGTGGCCAGGCATTGAGAGTGACATTGAAAGCATGGTCAACACTGTCTCCACTGTCAGCAACTACAGAATTTACCTGTTTCAGGAGTGGACTGGCCGACTCTGGATCCGACTACACATCGGTTATGCAGGACCATGTTTGTGTGTTAATTGTAGATGCACATTCAAAATGGATGAATGTTTACAAAGTCAAATCTTCAACACCGAACGCAACTATCGAGAAGCTATGTCACTGTTTTGGCATACTTGGCCTGCCTGAAATTTTCATTCCTGTTAATGGTACAGCCTTTACCAGCACCAAGATTCAGAAACTTAAGGATCTGAATAGAACCCGCTGTATAGAGGCAGCTCCTTGGCATCGCTCTTTGAAAGGTCTCGCTGAGACGGGTGTAGAAACTTTTAACTCTGGTGTGAAAAAGTAATCGGAAGGCACTCTGGAATCTTGACTTTCCTAGTTTCCCTTAAGTTATCATACAACACCACATTTGACTACGGGTTCGACACTGTCTGAGTTACTAATGAAATGGCATCTGTGTACACGTTTACAATTGGTGTTTCCGAATTTAGAGGGGAAGGTAACACAGCACCAGAGTAATCAGAAATTTAACTATGACGTACATGGTAAAGCTCACACTGTTCAGTGTAGGTGACATGGTATACGTGCGAAATTTCGGCAGTGGACCCTGCTAGGCTCAGGGAGCCATTGTTTCATAGACTGGTCCATTATCTTTCCAAGTACATGTGGGAGATAGAATTGTCTGCCAGCATAATGGGCCATATCTGTGCCAGAGAGACATTCCAACAATTGACTGATTAATCTCTGATTAACATTGAACTGTCAACTTCTGAGGTGTGTGATTGACCTAGGACAGACATTCCAGATGTTTCAGAGGAGTTCCCAAACCCTGAACTGCCCAGTTCCAATGATGTGCCTCATAGTGCAGCTCCAGATGCTGTCAGTCCTGTTCAGGAACCTCCAGTGGTAGAGCTACACCTCTCTAGTCGTATACAAAGAGCATCTCAAAGATTTGACTTATAATCACCTGAAATTGTATATATGTTTGTTGGATGTTCGAATGTGCTTTGTGAAGAGGAATTTTAAAAAAACTAAAAGGGGAGGAAATGCAGTAACTGTACGTATTGTCCCTCCCTCCTATCAATCACAGGTCATGTGATTTACTGCAGGGGCTTCAGCCAGTGAGCTGTTAGCACGGGCAATCCGGGGGCAGGGTTTTTCAGACCAGAGTTGGTTTCAAGGTGATGTGGTATGCTACTTGTAACTCCCCCAGTCCATGAATTAGGGAATTCACTCTCAAACTCGGCATGTCTGTCTTGATTGACCAACTCATCTATCTTGCAAAAAAAGCTCATCAGTACAAGCTTTGTGACTTAGTGGGGAGGAATCGAGATTTTTTAAAAATTCATTCATGGGATGCGGGCATTGTTTGCTAGGCCAGCATTTATTGCCCATCTCAAATTGCGCCTTGAGAAGGTGGTGGTGAGCTGCCTTCTTGAACCATTGCAGTCCATGTGGTGTAGGTACACCCACAGAGCTGTTAGAGAGGGAATGCCAAGATTTTCACCCAGTGACAGTGAAGGAATGGGGATATATTTCCAAGTCAGGATGGTGAGTGACTTGGAGGGGAACTTCCAGGTGGTGGTGTTCCCATCTATCTGCTGCCCTTGTCCTTCTAGATGGTAGTGGTTGTCTGTTTGGAAGGTGCTGTCTAAACAACCTTGGTGAATTCCTGCAGTGCATCTTGTAGATGGTACATACTGCTGCTACTGTGCATCCGTGGTGGAGGGTGTCAATGTTTGTGGATGGGGTGCCTATCAAACGGCTGCTTTGTCCTGGATGGTGTCAAGTTTCTTTAGTGTTGTTGGAGCTGCACTCATCCAGACAATTGTAAAATGTTCCATCACACTTCTGACCTGTGCCTTGTAGATGGTAGAGTTGGGGAGTCAGGAGGTGAGTTACTCATTGTAGGATTCTTAACCTCTGACCTGCCCTTGTAGCCACAGTATTTATATGGCTAGCCCAGTTCAGTTTCTGGTCAATGGTAACCCCCAGGATGTTGATAGAGGGGGATTCAGCGATGGTAATGCCATTGAATGTCAAGGGGCAATGGTTAGATTCTCACTTGTTGGAGATGGTTATTTCCTGGCACTTGTGCGGCGTGAATGTTACTTGCCACTTATCAGTCTGAGTATCATCCAGATCTTGCTGCATTTGACATGAACTGCTTCAGTATCTGTTGAGTCAAGAATGGTGCAGATATGACTCCAACCAGTGGAGAATTTTCCCCCTGACTCCCATTGACTCCAGTTTTGCTGGGGCTCCTTGATGCCACACTCAGTCAAATGCTGCCTTCGTGTCAAGGACGGTCACTCTCACCTCACCTTGGGAGTTCAGCTCTTTTGTCCATGTTTGAACCAAGGCTGTAATGAGGTCAGGAGCTGAACGATCCTGGCAGAACTCAAACTGAGCATCAGTGAGCAGACTATTACTAAGCAAGCGCTTGATAGCACTGTTGATGACACCTTCCATCACTTTATTGATGATGGAGAGTAGACTGATGGGGCGGTAATTGGCTGGGTTGGATTTGTCCTGCTTTTTGTGTACAGCACATACCTGGGCAATTTTCCACATAGCCAGGTAGATGTCAGTGTTGTTGCTGTACTGGAACAGCTTGGCTAGGGGCGTGGCAAGTTCTGGAGCACAAGTCTTCAGAACTATTACCGGAATATTGTCAGGGCCCATAGCCTTTGCAGTATCCAGTGCCTTCAGCTGTTCCTTGATATCACGTGAACTGAATCGAACTGGCTGAAGACTGGCATCTGTAATGTCGGGGACCTCTGGAGGAGACCGAGATCGATCATCAACTCGGTGCTTCTGGCTGAAGATTGTTGCAAGTTCTTCAGCCTTATCTTTTGCACTGATGTGCTGGGCTCCTCCATCATTGAGGATGGGGATATTTGTGGAGCCTCCTCCTCCAGTGAGTTGTTTAATTGTCCACCACCATTCATGAAAGGATGTAGTAGGACTGAAGAGTTTAGATCTGATCTGTTCATTGTGGGATTGCTTAGCTCTGTCTATCACTTGCTGCTGATGCTGTTTGGCAAGCAAGTAGTCCTGTGTTATAGCTTCACCAGGTTGACACCTCATTTTTAGGTATGCCTGGTGCTGCTCCTGGCATGCCCTCCTGCACTCTTCATTGAACCAGGGTTGATCCCCTGGCCTGATGGTAATGGTAGAGTGGGGGATATGCTGGGCCATGAGGTTAGAGATTGTGTTTGAGTACAATTCTGCTGCTGCTGATGGCTCATTGTGTCTCATGGATGCCCAGTCTTAAGTTGCTAGATCTGTTCGATCTATCCCATTTAGCACGGTGGTTGTGCCACACAACACGATGGAGGGTATCCTCAAGGTGAAGACAGGACTTCGTCTCCACAAGGATTGTGTGGTGGTCACTCCTAACGATACTATCAGTGACAGATGTATCTGTGGCAGGCAGATTGACAAGGATGAGGTCAAATATGTTTTCTCCTCTTATTGGTTCTCTCACTACCTCCTGCAGACCCAGTCTAGCAGCTATGTCCTTTAGGACTGGCCAGCTCAGTCAGTAGTACCGAGCCACTCTTGGTGATGGACATTGAAGACCCAGACTACATTCTGGTCTTGGCATCCTGAGCGCTTCCTATGGATGATGTAAAGGACTTTAAAGTACTTCCTCTTCTCTTATAATGAACAGTTACAGTCATCTGGCCTTGTACCTTCAGTGGAGTGCCCCCTGGGCCATGGAGTTGGGTGGTGGGTTGCTGGGGGAATCCAGTGTGTATTATCAGAGAGAATGTACACTCCCACTCCTGTGTCCAATTTAAAAGTCATCTTGCGGCCGTTAATCATTAGTTCAGCAGACCAAAAATGCCCTTTGGATTCTGTGAGCTCAGCTAACAGAAGTGGTTGGTACGCACAATGACCGCTTTAGAAGCTGTTGTTGGGAGTAACGTGCCTTTAAACTTCTGATCTGGAACTGAGAACTTGCTGTCACGGTGGTCTGTTTGAAAATTCCCCTGGTCCTGTAGCAAGAGAGTGACACCCTATGTTAATAGCTGGATAAGCATGGTGCTGACCTGATCATTTCTCAACGCAACAGAAGCATCTAACATTGGCAGTAACTGCACCCTGTCTCTTCCCGCTCTGCCTGCTGGTGGATGTTCTGGGTACCCTGTCATATACCTTGTGAACTGGCTGCTGATAACAATCGTTTCGAAAGGAATCCATGCTTGCTGTAGAGATTTGGGTGGCTCTATCAAACTTTCCCCGGCCTGTATCGTGTCTCAAACTAAAGTAGGAGTTGAAGGCACTAAGGACTGTTGAAAACTTAGTGCTTTCCTCATCAACCCACCTGCCATATTAAAATGTCGTTGGTTCTGCTGCCAATTGTGTACATGGTGCACATTGACCTGATCCTTATCTCCTTTCTCTATGAGCCTGGAGGCGATGTTGGGGCAGTGGAAGTGGCGACACCAGTTGATCCAGTGCACAGCCTGGCCGAGGCCCTCTGCATGGTTCAGGGGTTGGAGAAGGGGTAAGGCTCTCTCCATTTCTCTGTGCACCTATTTCCAGCTGTTTTGGGAGTCCATTTGCTGCTACAGGTGTTTCTCAAAGTGCTCTGCTGAGCTGACTGCTTTTCCGCTTTCCAGCCTTGCTTGGCATCAATGGGAATCCTTAAAAATGGTTCACACACACCGCTGCCACCATGTACTAACACCATGACAGGGGTCTGCATGCCTTTGATAGAAGAGAGCTGGAAACCATGCCTTTATAAACTAATAAGCATTTATTGGCTAGTTATTTACAAGATAGGCTGTTGTAGGATTCCATTGGAACCTTTCTCTCCCAGGCCAGCTACATGTGATGTTATTAATGTTGCACTCTAACAATTAGCATAATAGCTATTAAACCTTTATACTACAATACCTATAAAGAAAGAGATCCATTTCTGTAGGAATAATCTTTTATTATTTGGTGGTTAAAAGACTTTGTAAGGCATAATAGGTGAACACATCATGTACTAGTTATTGTAACCCCTTGCCTTTTTTAAGTACGTAACATTAACTCTTTGAGTTATTGTTAGACAAAGTCCTATAAGTATTTAGTCACTATGGTGAAGCTAAACATCAGTGAAGAACCTGGTACTTCCTCACCAACACTCCCCATTAGAAAGAAGAACAGTAGCTCAGAAAAGCACAAATGAAGGGGAAAAGTCTTCACCAATATAGAATTAGTCAATAAAACAATTTTCAATAAAAATTGATGGAATATTCCAAAGGCCTGCCATATTGGAAGACATCAAGTAAATTATGGGCAGGGTTTTTGGGTCATCAGGAGGACCCGAGAGCAGCCAGGACACGGTCTGCTGCCTGCGATCAGCCCCTGACCAGGATTTCACATTGGCTGGTCAATTAATAGGCAGCCAGGGTGAAAGGTGCTACCAGGGGCTCAGGGGGTGGGAGGACCACAAGCGCTAAAGTCTGCTCTGCGCATGTGCAGGGGAGCGCAGACTGAAAACTCCATGAAGGCACAGAAACGTGCATTCAAAAATAAAGATTTTAAAACTGAGAGAAACATGTCCTCACGTGTGACTCAGTCGCATGAACAGCGACATATTGAAAATTATGTGTAAAATCTTTTATATTTTTTTAAATTATTGCTGTGGGTGAGGTTCCATAAAAAATCCAAAGGGTGCCTGGCCGATTCACCTGCCCACCAACTGTTAAGGTTGGACAAGACAGCAAAAAGTAGCTTTCAATTATTTCATTTAGGGCCTCAGTAGGCCTCTGAACTGTTGGCAGGCGCAATGCCAGCTCTTGTGTGCACCCGCCGCCTGAAATATCGTGTCTGATTTTACACCCGATCGGGTCGGGAGTGTGCCCACCCTTGGGATGTAAGACCCTACCCTATGTTGCCAGCAATATATCAGCATAATTACAGGACTTAATTCAAGGTCATTCTGCTTAATTTTTAATGAATGACTGAAACTCACAGAGCCAGCAACCCAGCACCCGGTGGGTGGGGGGGGGGGGCGGCGGGCGCGGTGGGGGGGTCAAAAAATTTCTAAGATGTTTAAAAAATTTCCCCAAATCTTTTCTCCTCTTTCAGATTCCAACATCCTAGGTGTGATCTCCCAGGTGGGTCTCTCTTATCCCATTGATGCTGCCCAGCTGTTTGTATCCCTCAGCATTCCAACCACCAGTGCGTCAGCAGCTGGATCTCAGACCAGTGACATGGGACCTCCTGTCCTGGGAATCGCTGCTACCTGCCAAACCTTCTCCTGTGCCATCAGCTTTTCCTTTGGGAGGATCTGTGAACAGAAGAGCCACATGTAACAAAGTCTTATGAGAACACCAGGGGAAAGCCAGAACCTAACAAATCCAGCTTTTGGTCTAATTTTCAGCTACTCTTTCAGGACTTAAGGTAGAGAGTTCGTTAAAAGATGAGTTGATTTTTTTTTATCCCTATATTTATAATCCAGTTGTACTGTGCAAACTCTAAATCAAAGAAATTAGGAATAAATAGTTAATACCATTTGTTGTAAATAGTTAACATCAGAGGCTTGGAATCCAGCAACGGGTAACTCACCTCCTGACTCCCCAAAGCCTGTCCACCATCTACAAGGCACAAGTCAGGAGTGTGATGGAATACTCTCCACTTGCCTGGATGAGTGCAGCTCCCACAACACTCAAGAAGCTTTACACCGTCCAGGCCAAAGCAGCCCCGCTTGATTGGCACCACATCCACAAACATTCACTCCATCCACCAGCGAAATTCAGTAACAGCAGTGTGTGTACCATCTACAAGATGCACTGCATGAGTTCACCAAGGCTCCTTCAACAGCACTTTCCAAACCCACGACCACTACCATCTAGAAGGATGAGGGCAGCAGATAGATGGGAACACCACCACCTGGAAGTTCCCCTCCAAGTCACTCACCATCCTGATTTGGGAATATATCGCCACTCCTTCACTGTCGCTGGGTCAAAATCCTAGAACTCCCTCCCTAACAGCACTGTGGGTGTACCTACACCACATGGACTGCAGCGGTTCAAGAAGGCAGCTCACCACCACCTTCTCAAGGGCAATAGGGGATGGGCAATAAAAGCTGGCCCAGCCAGTGAAGCCCACATCCTGTGAATGAATTTAAAAAAAGTCTTCTGATGATGACAAATTAATTTGCAATTAAACACTGGCTGTGAAGTACAACTAATTGGGAAGTGATAAGTCCTACCACTGACTGGTCTTGTCCCAGAATAATAAATCACAGTAGATTGATATCGACTTTGACACTAACCCTGTAGATCATCTCGTCACTTTTTGAGCTCCAACTACAGATGAGGTAACATGTTGAATACAAGCATGAAGAAAGAATGAAATAATTTTCATTCATATCCTCCAATCTGTAACAGAGAAAGATGTGACCAAGTGGCTTGGGTTTAGCTAGCTTGAAAATAAAGATTCACCTGGAACAACAACAGAGTTGTACTTTTGTTATTTTCATGGAGCAAGGAGTTGTAGAAAAACAGGAAAAATTGTATTTATGTCGTGTTTTTAAAAACCTCAGTTCTGCAAAAAAAAAACCCTCAAAATACTTCACAGCCAAAGGAAACTTTTGAAGAGTTGTCTGTCAATTTGGCAAAGTAGGAAACACAGCAAAACAAAAACAGAATTACCTGGAAAAACTCAGCAGGAAACACAGCAGCCAATTTCCATGCAGCAGGCTCCCACAAACAGCAAAGGATAAATAAACAAACAGAGATAAATGGCCAGATAATCTGCTTTAGTGATACTGGCTAAGGGATAAATCTTGGCCAAGATACCAATGAGAACCCCTGTGGTCTTTAAGTGGTGCTGTGGGATATTTTACCTCAACCTAAGAGGGCAGATGGGGTCTTAGTTTAATGTTGACTATGCAGAGCTTTCTCAGGCGCTGCACTGGAGTGTCAGAGTCTCTGGATTCGAGCTTAAAACCACGGCTTTCTGACTCAAAGGTGAGAGTGCTACCACTGAACCAAGGCTGGCATCTTAATTCTGTTATCATGTGTCTATGGAAACTTACCAGCCAACTTTCGTATTTAACTAAAACAGCTGGAAAGCTGGTCTGGCAGCATCTGGGGAGAGAGATAATGTTTCAAGTCTGTGTGACCCTTCTTCAATAACTTATTTAACTCATTATCCAGTTTGTACATGGGCTTGTGTGTCAAAATAGAGTGGAAGCACATTAACCAAAGGAAAAGAATGACAAAATATCAGTACAACAAACTATGGTGTGAACTTTTCCCGCGTCAGGCGGACTCGGTGGGAGTGTTGGGGTTGGGGTCGGAGCCCACGATCGGCTTGGCACCGCGATTTCACACGGGGTGGGGGGGGCCAATAAAGGGCCGCCAAATGTGGAGGGTGAGCGGTAACACTGAGCACTACCTGTGCGCGTCGGTGGGGGGGGAGAATCAGGTCCAGCGCATGCGCATGAAAGAGCATTTCACTCTCCCTGAGACACAGAGCTGCCTCAGGGAGATTGAAGCACTTTTTAAAGGATTATTAAAAACATTAAAAATGTAATGAAAAATTTCCCCTCATGTGACTGGGACGTTTTCATTTTTCAAAAAAAGTCTTTATTCAGTTTGTAAAAGCTGGACAGAACTTCATCCGCTCGTGGAAGAGGTTTCCTAAAAACTGTAAAAGCCGCTGGGCGCTTTCACCTGCCCGTCAGCTGTGAGGTTGGACTGGCAGCAAAATTTCAAGTTAATGAGGTCGCTAATGGCTGGAGTTGGCTGTGCACCCACCAAACAAAACAGCCCAATACCGGGCGATGACATTGGGACACACAACCGACACCATCACCCGTCATTGTACCTTCAAACAAGTCGGTCCTGGTCCCTGCACACCTAATATAAAAGCCTGACCCCCTCCCGCACACCAAATATAAAACCCTAGCCCCCTCCCACACACCAAATATAAAACCCTGGCCCCCTCCCACACACCAAATATAAAACCCTGGCCCCTCCCGCACACCAAATATAAAACCCTGGCCCTTCCCACACACCAAATATAAAACCCTGGCCTGGTCCCTGCACACCAAATATAAAACCCTGGCCTGGTCCAAGCACAACAAATATAAAACCCTGGCCCCCTCCCACACAACAAATATAAAACCCTGGCCCCCTCCCACACACCAAATACAAAACCATGACCCCCTCCCACACACCAAATATAAAACCCTGGCCAGGTCCCACACACCAAATATAAAACCCTGGCCCCTTCCCACCCACCAAATAAAAAACCCTGGCCCCCTCCCACACACCAAATATAAAACCCTGGCCCCCTCCCACACACCAAATATAAAACCCTGGCCCCCTCCCACACACCAAATATAAAACCCTGGCCGCCTCCCACACACCAAATATAAAAACCTGGCCCCCTCCCACACACCAAATATAAAACACTGGCCCCCTCCCAAACACCAAATATAAAACCCTGGCCCCCTCACACACACCAAATATAAAACCCTGGCCCCCTCCCACACACCAAATATAAAACATTGGCCCCCACCTGAACACCAAATATTAAACCCTGGCCCCATCCCACACACCAAATATAAAACCCTGGCCCCCACCTGAACACCAAATATTAAACCCTGGCCCCATCCCACACACCAAATATAAAACCCTGGCCCCCACCTGAACACCAAATATTAAACCCTGGCCCCCTCCCACACACCAAATATAAAACTCAGGACCCCACCCTCACGCCAAATATAAAACCCTGGCCCCCTCCCTCACGCCAAATATAAAACCCTGGCCCCCTCCCACACACCAAATATAAAACCCTGGCCCCCACCCTCACGCCAAATATAAAACCCTGGCCCCCTCCCTCACGCCAAATATAAAACCCTGGCCCCCTCCCACACACCAAATATAAAACCCTGGCCCCCTCTCATACACCAAATATAAAACCCTGGCCCCCTCCCACACACCAAATATAAAACCCTGGCCCCCTCCCACACACCAAATATAAAACCCTGGCCCCCTCCCTCACGCCAAATATAAAACCCTGGCCCCCTCCCTCACGCCAAATATAAAACCCTGGCCCCCTCCCACACACCAAACATAAAACCCTGGCCCCCTCCCTCACAGCAGATATAAAGCCCTGGCCCCCTCCCATACACCAAATATAAAACCCTGGCCCCCTCCCACACACCAAATATAAAACACTGGCCCCCTCCCACACACCAAATATAAAACACTGGCCCCCTCCCACACACCAAATATAAAACACTGGCCCCCTCCCACACACCAAATATAAAACCCTGGCCCCCTCCCACATACCAAATATAAAACCCTGGCCCCCTCCCACACACCAAATATAAAACCCTGGCCCCCTCCCACACACCAAATATAAAAACCTGGCCCCCTCCCACACACCAAATATAAAACCCTGGCCCCCTCCCACACACCAAATATAAAACACTGGCCCCCAACTGAACACCAAATATAAAACCCTGGCCCCCTCCCACACTCCAAATATAAAGCCCTGGCCCCCACGTGAACACCAAATATAAAACCGTGGCCCCCTCCCACACACCAAATATAAAACACTGGCCCCCAACTGAACACCAAATATAAAACCTTGGCCCCCTCCCACACACCAAATATAAAACACTGGCCCCCACCTGAACACCAAATATAAAACCCTGGCCCCCTCCCACACACCAAATATAAAACCCTGGCCCCCTCCCACACACCAAATATAAAACCCTGGCCCCCTCCCTCACACCAAATATAAAACCCTGGCCCCCTCCCTCACACCAAATATAAAACCCTGGCCCCCTCCCACACACCAAATATAAAACCCTGGCCCCCTCCCACACACCAAAAATAAAAACCTGGCCCCCTCCCACACACCAAATATAAAACCCTGGCCCCCACGTGAACACCAAATATAAAACCCTGGCCCCCTCCAACACACCAAATATAAAACCCTGGCCCCCTCCCACACACCAAATATAAAACCCTGGCCCACTCCCACACACCAAATATAAAACCCTGGCCCCCTCCCACACACCAAATATAAAACCCTGGCCCACTCCCACACACCAAATATAAAACCCTGGCCCCCTCCCACACACCAAATATAAAACCCTGGCCCCCTCCCACACACCAAATATAAAACCCTGGCCCCCTCCCACACACCAAATATAAAACCCTGACCCCCTCCCACACACCAAATATAAAAACCTGGTCCCCTCCCACACACCAAATATAAAACCCTGGCCCCCACCTGAACACCAAATATAAAACCCTGGCCCCCTCCTGAACACCAAATATAAAACCTTGGCCCCCTCCCACACACCAAATATAAAACCCTGGCCCCCTCCCACACTCCAAATATAAAACCCTGGCCCCCTCCCACACACCAAAAATAAAACCCTGGCCCCCTCCCACACACCAAATATAAAACCCTGGCCCCTCCCACACACCAAATATAAAACCCTGGCCCCCACTTGAACACCAAATATAAAACCCTGGCCCCCTCCCACACACCAAATATAAAACCCTGGCCCCCTCCCACAAACCAAATATAAAACCCTGGCCCCCACGTGAACACCAAATATAAAACCCTGGCCCCCTCCAACACACCAAATATAAAACCCTGGCCCCCTCCCACATACCAGATATAAAACCCTGGCCCCGTCCCCCACACCAAATATAAAACCCTGGCCCCCTCCCACACACCAAATATAAAACCCTGGCCCCCTCCCACACACCAAATATAAAACCCTGGCCCCTCCCGCACACCAAATATAAAACCCTGGCCCCCTCCCACACACCAAATATTAAACCCTGGCCCCCTCCCACACACCAAATATAAAACCCTGGCCCCCTCCCACACACCAAATATAAAACCCTGGCCCCCACCTGAACACCAAATATTAAACCCTGGCCCACTCGCACACACCAAATATAAAACCCTGGCCCCCTCCCACACACCAAATATAAAACCCTGGCCCCCTCCCACACACCAAATATAAAACCCTGGCCCCCTCCCACACACCAAATATAAAACCCTGGCCCCCTCCCACACACCAAATATAAAAACCTGGCACCCTCCCACACACCAGATATAAAACCCTGGCCCCCTCCCACACACCAAATATAAAACACTGGCCCCCACCCTCACGCCAAATATAAAACCCTGGCCCCCTCCCTCACGCCAAATATAAAACCCTGGCCCCCTCCCACACACCAAATATAAAACCCTGGCCCCCTCCCACACACCAAATATAAAACCCTGGCCCCCTCCCACACACCAAATATAAAACCCTGGCACCCTCCCACACTCCAAATATAAAACACTGGCCCCCTCCCGCACAGCAAATATAAAACCCTGGCCCCCTCCCACACACCAAATATAAAACCCTTCGCCCTCCCACACACCAAATATAAAACCCTGGCCCCCTCCCACACACCAAATATAAAACCCTGGCCCCCTCCCTCACGCCAAATATAAAACACTGGCCCCCTCCCACATACCAAATATAAAACCCTGGCCCCCTCCCACACACCAAATATAAAACCCTGGCCCCCTCCCTCACACCAACTATAAAACCCTGGCCCCCTCCCACACACCAAATATAAAACCCTGGCCCCCTCCCACACACCAAATGTAAAACCCTGGCCCCCTCCCACACACCAAATATAAAACCCTGGCCCACTCCCACACAGCAAATATAAAACCCTGGCCCCCTCTCACACACCAAATATAAAACCCTGGCCCCCTCCACACACCAAATATAAAACCCTGGCCCCGTCCCACGCACCAAATATAAAACCCTGGCCCCTTCCCACCCACCAAATAAAAAACCCTGGCCCCCTCCCACACACCAAATATAAAACCCTGGCCCCCTCCCACATACCAAATATAAAACACTGTCCCCCTCCCACACACCAAATATAAAATCCTTCGCCCTCCCACACACCAAATATAAAACCCTGGCCCCCTCCCTCACACCAAATATAAAACCCTGGCCCCCTCCCTCAAACCAAATATAAAACTCTGGCCCCATTCCAAACACCAAATATAAAACCCTGGCCCCCTCCCATACACCAAATATAAAACCCTGGCCCCCTCCCACACACCAAATATAAAACATTGGCCCCCTCCCACACACCAAATATAAAACCCTGGCCCCCTCACACACACCAAATGTAAAACCCTGGCCCCCTCCCACACACCAAATATAAAACATTGGCCCCCACCTGAACACCAAATATTAAACCCTGGCCCCATCCCACACACCAAATATTAAACCCTGGCCCCATCCCACACACCAAATATAAAACCCTGGCCCCCTCCCACACACCAAATATAAAACCCTGGCCCCCACCCTCACGCCAAATATAAAACCCTGGACCTCTCCTGCACACCAAATGTAAAACCCTGGCCCCCTCGCACACACCAAATATAAAACCCTGGCCCCCTCCCACACACCAAATATAAAACCCTGGCCCCCACCCTCACGCCAAATATAAAACCCTGGCCCCCTCCCTCACGCCAAATATAAAACCCTGGCCCCCTCCCACACACCAAATATAAAACCCTGGCCCCCTCCCTCACGCCAAATATAAAACCCAGCCCCCCTCCCTCACGCCAAATATAAAACCCTGGCCCCATCCCACACACCAAATATAAAACCCTGGCCCACTCCCACACACCAAATATAAAACCCTGGCCCCCTCTCATACACCAAATATAAAACCCTGGCCCCCTCCCACACACCAAATATAAAACCCTGGCCCCCTCCCTCACACCAGATATAAAGCCCTGGCCCCCTCCCATACACCAAATATAACACCCTGGCCCCCTCCCACACACCAAATATAAAACCCTGGCCCCCACGTCAACACCAAATATAAAACCCTGGCCCCCTCCCACACACCAAATATAAATCCCTGGCCCCCTCCCACAAACCAAATATAAAACCCTGGCCCCCACGTGAACACCAAATATAAAACCCTGGCCCCCTCCAACACACCAAATATAAAATCCTGGCCCCCTCCCACACACCAAATATAAAACCCTGGCCCCCACCTGAACACCAAATATAAAACCCTGGGCCCCTCCCACACACCAGATATAAAACCCTGGCCCCCTCCCACACACCAAATATAAAACCCTGGCCCCCTCCCACACACCAAATATAAAACCCTGGCCCCCTCCCACACACCAAATATAAAACCCTGGCCCCCTCCCACACACCAAATATAAAACCCTGGCACCCTCCCACACACCAGATATAAAACCCTGGCCCCCTCCCACACACCAAATATAAAACACTGGCCCCCACCCTCACGCCAAATATAAAACCCTGGCCCCCTCCCTCACGCCAAATATAAAACCCTGGCCCCCTCCCTCACGCCAAATATAAAACCCTGGCCCCCTCTCATACACCAAATATAAAACCCTGGCCCCCTCCCACACACCAAATATAAAACCCTGGCCCCCTCCCTCACGCCAAATATAAAACCCTGACCCCCTCCCACACGCCAAATATAAAACCCTGGCCCCCTCCCTCACGCCAAATATAAAACCCTGGCCCCCTCCCACACACCAAATATAAAACCCTGGCCCCCACCCTCACGCCAAATATAAAACCCTGCCCCCCTCCCTCACGCCAAATATAAAACCCTGGCCCCCTCCCATACACCAAATATAAAACCCTGGCCCCCTCCCTCACACCAGATATAAAGCCCTGGCCCCCTCCCATACACCAAATATAAAACCCTGGCCCCCACCCTCACGCCAAATATAAAACCCTGGGCCCCTCCCACACACCAGATATAAAACCCTGGCCCCCTCCCACACACCAAATATAAAAACCTGGCCCCCACCTCAACACCAAATATAAAACCTTGGCCCCCTCCTGAACACCAAATATAAAACCTTGGCCCCCTCCCACACACGAAATATAAAAACCTGGCCCCCACCTGAACACCAAATATAAAACCCTGGCCCCCACGTGAACACCAAATATAAAACCCTGGCCCCCTCCCACACACCAAATATAAAACCCTGGCGCCCTCCCACACACCAAACATAAAACCCTGGCCCCCTCCCACAAACCAAATATAAAACCCTGGCCCCCACGTGAACACCAAATATAAAACCCTGGCCCCCTCCAACACACCAAATCAAAAACCCTGGCCCCCTCCCACACACCAAATATAAAACACTGGCCCCCACCTGAACACCAAATATAAAACCCTGGCCCCGTCCCCCACACCAAATATAAAACCCTGGCCCCCTCCCACACACCAAATATAAAACCCTGGCCCCCTCCTGAACACCAAATATTAAACCCTGGCCCCCTCCCACACACCAAATATAAAACCCTGGCCCCCTCCCACACACCAAATATAAAACCCTGGCCCCCTCCCACACACCAAATATAAAACCCTGGCCCCCTCCCACACACCAAATATAAAACCCTGGCACCCTCCCACACACCAAATATAAAACCCTGGCCCCCTCCCACACACCAAATATAAAACCCTGGCCCCCTCCCACACCAAATATAAAACCCTGGCCCCCTCCCACACACCAAATATAAAACCCTGGCCCCCTCCTGAACACCAAATATAAAACCCTGGCCCCCTCCCTCACGCCAAATATAAAACCCTGGCCCCCTCCCACACACCAAATATAAAACCCTGGCCCCTCCCACACACCAAATGTAAAACCCTGACCCCCTCCCACACACCAAATATAAAACCCTGGCACCCTCCCACACACCAGATATAAAACCCTGACCCCCTCCCACACACCAAATATAAAACGCTGGCCCCCTCCCACACACCAAATATAAAACATTGGCCCCCACCTGAACACCAAATATTAAACCCTGGCCCCATCCCACACACCAAATATAAAACCCTGGCCCCCACCCTCACGC
This sequence comes from Carcharodon carcharias, assembly GCF_017639515.1. Classification (NCBI taxonomy): domain Eukaryota; kingdom Metazoa; phylum Chordata; class Chondrichthyes; order Lamniformes; family Lamnidae; genus Carcharodon; species Carcharodon carcharias. The sequence goes on from NC_054471.1 coordinate 197,210,897, forward strand.
CAAATATAAAACCCTGGCCCCCTCCCTCACGTCAAATATAAAACCCTGGCCCCCTCCCACACACCAAATATAAAACCCTGGCCCCCTCCCACACACCAAATATAAAACCCTGGCCCCCACCCTCACGCCAAATATAAAACCCTGGCCCCCTCCCTCACGTCAAATATAAAACCCTGGCCCCCTCCCACACACCAAATATAAAACCCTGGCCCCCTCCCACACACCAGATATAAAACCCTGGCCCCCTCCCACATACCAAATATAAAACCCTGGCCCCCTCCCACACACCAAATATAAAACCCTGGCCCCTCCCGCACACCAAATATAAAACCCTGGCCCCCTCCCACACACCAAATATAAAACCCTGGCCCCCTCCCTCACGCCAAATATAAAACCCTGGCCCCCTCCCACACACCAAACATAAAACCCTGGCCCCCTCCCTCACAGCAGAAATAAAGCCCTGGCCCCCTCCCATACACCAAATATAAAACCCTGGCCCCCTCCCACACACCAAATATAAAACCCTGGCCCCCTCCCACACACCAAATATAAAACCCTGGCCCGGTCCCTGCACAACAAATATAAAAACCTGGCCCCCTCCCACACACCAAATATAAAACCCTGGCCCCCTCCCACACACCAAATATAAAACCCTGGCCCCCTCCCACACACCAAATATAAAACCCTGGCACCCTCCCACACACCAAATATAAAACCCTGGCCCCTCCCACACACCAAATATAAAACCCTGGCCCCCTCCCACACACCAAATATAAAACCCTGGCCCCCTCCCACACACCAAATATAAAACCCTGGCACCCTCCCACACACCAAATATAAAAACCTGGCCCCTCCCACACACCAAATATAAAACCCTGGCACCCTCCTGAACACCAAATATAAAACCTTGGCCCCCTCCCACACACCAAATATAAAACCCTGGCCCCCACGTGAACACCAAATATAAAACCCTGGCCCCCTCCCACACACCAAAAATAAAACCCTGGCCCCCTCCCACACACCAAATATAAAACCCTGGCTCCCACGTCAACACCAAATATAAAACCCTGGCCCCCTCCCACAAACCAAATATAAAACCCTGGCCCCCACGTGAACACCAAATATAAAACCCTGGCCCCCTCCAACACACCAAATATAAAACCCTGGCCCCCTCCCACACACCAAATATAAAACCATGGCCCCCTCCCACACACCAAATATAAAACCCTGGCCCCGTCCCCCACACCAAATATAAAACCCTGGCCCCCTCCCACACACCAAATATAAAACCCTGGCGCCCTCCCACACACCAAATATAAAACCCTGGCCCCCTCCCACACACCAAATATAAAACCCTGGCCCCCTCCCACACACCAAATATAAAACCCTGGCCCCCTCCCACACACCAAATATAAAACCCTGACCCCCTCCCACACACCAAATATAAAACCCTGGCCCCCACCTGAACACCAAATATTAAACCCTGGCCCCCTCGCACACACCAAATATAAAACCCTGGCCCCCTCCCACACACCAAATATAAAACCCTGGCCCCCTCCCACACACCAAATATAAAACCCTGGCCCCCTCCCACACACCAAATATAAAACCCTGGCCCCCTCCCACACACCAAATATAAAACCCTGGCACCCTCCCACACACCAGATATAAAACCCTGCCCCCCTCCCACACACCAAATATAAAACCCTGGCCCCCACCCTCACGCCAAATATAAAACCCTGGCCCCCTCCCTCACGCCAAATATAAAACCCTGGCCCCCTCCCACACACCAAATATAAAACCCTGGCCCCCTCCCTCACGCCAAATATAAAACCCTGGCCCCCTCCCACACACCAAATATAAAACCCTGCCCCCCTCCCTCACACCAAATATAAAACCCTGGCCCCCTCCCACACACCAAATATAAAACCCTGGCCCCCTCTCATACACCAAATATAAAACCCTGGCCCCCTCCCTCACACCAGATATAAAGCCCTGGCCCCCTCCCATACACCAAATATAAAACCCTGGCCCCCACGTCAACACCAAATATAAAACCCTGGCCCCCTCCCATACACCAAATATAAATCCCTGGCCCCCTCCCACAAACCAAATATAAAACCCTGGCCCCCACGTGAACACCAAATATAAAACCCTGGCCCCCTCCAACACACCAAATATAAAACCCTGGCCCCCTCCCACACACCAAATATAAAACCCTGGCCCCGTCCCCCACACCAAATATAAAACCCTGGCCCCCTCTCATACACCAAATATAAAACCCTGGCCCCCTCCCACACACCAAATATAAAACCCTGGCCCCCTCTCATACACCAAATATAAAACCCTGGCCCCCTCCCACACACCAAATATAAAACCCTGGCCCGGTCCCACACACCAAATATAAAAACCTGGCCCCCACCTGAACACCAAATATAAAACCTTGGCCCCCTCCTGAACACCAAATATAAAACCCTGGCCCCCTCCCACACACCAAATATAAAACCTTGGCCCCCTCCCACACACGAAATATAAAAACCTGGCCCCCACCTGAACACCAAATATAAAACCCTGGCCCCCTCCCACACACCAAAAATAAAACCCTGGCCCCCTCCCACACACCAAATATAAAACCCTGGCCCCCTCCTGCACACCAAATATAAAACCCTGGCCCCCTCCCACACACCAAATATAAAACCCTGGCCCCCTCCCTCACACCAAATATAAAACCCTGGCCCCCTCCTGCACACCAAATATAAAACCCTGGCCCCCTCCCACACACCAAATATAAAACCCTGGCCCCCACGTGAACACCAAATATAAAACCCTGGCCCCCTCCCACACACCAAATATAAAACCCTGGCCCCCACGTGAACACCAAATATAAAACCCTGGCCCCCTCCAACACACCAAATATAAAACCCTGGCCCCCTCCCACACACCAAATATAAAACACTGGCCCCCACCTGAACACCAAATATAAAACCCTGGCCCCGTCCCCCACACCAAATATAAAACCCTGGCCCCCTCCCACACACCAAATATAAAACCCTGGCCCCCTCCCACACACCAAATATTAAACCCTGGCCCCCTCCCACACACCAAATATAAAACCCTGGCCCCCTCCCACACACCAAATATAAAACCCTGGCCCCCTCCCACACACCAAATATAAAACCCTGGCCCCCTCCCACACACCAAATATAAAACCCTGGCCCAGTCCCACACACCAAATTTAAAACCCTGGCCCTCTCCTGCACACCAAATATAAAACCCTGGCCCTCTCCTGCACACCAAATATAAAAAAACACAGAGATAAAAACAGAGATAAAAATCCTGTGGTCTCCTCTACATTGGAGAGAACAAACGTAAACTGGGCGACCGCTTTGCAGAACACCTGCGGTCTGTCCGCAAGAATGACCCAAACCTCCCTGTCGCTTGCCATTTTAACACTCCACCCTGCTCTCTTGCCCACATGTCTGTCCTTGGCTTGCTGCATTGTTCCAGTGAACCAGTGAAGCCCAACACAAACTGGAGGAACAACACCTCATCTTCCGAATAGGAACTTTGCAGCCTTCCGGACTGAATATTGAATTCAACAACTTTAGGTCGTGAGCTCCCTCCCCCATCCCCAGCCCCTTCCTGTTTCTTCCCCCTTCCTTTTGTTTTTACCAATAAATTATATAGATATTTCTTTTCCCACCTATTCCCATTATTTTTAAATATTTTTAAATCTTTTATGCTCCCACCTCCCCCACTAGAGATATACCTTGAGTGCCCTACCATCTATTCTTAATTAGCACATTCGTTTAGATAATATCACCAACTTTAACACCTCTGTGTTCTTTTGTTCTGTTGGTTGTGACATCTTTTGATGATCTGCTTCTATTACTGCTTGTTTGTCCCTACAAGCACACCCAACCCCCTCCACTTCTCTCTCTCTCCTCCAACCCAAACCGCACCGCCCACAACACACCTTAAAGCAGCTTATATTTCATCCGTTTCCTGGACTCACTCAAGTTCTGGCGAAGGGTCATGAGGACTCGAAACGTCAACTCTTTTCTTCTCTGCCAATGCTACCAGACCTGTTGAGATTTTCGAGGTAATTCTGTTTTTGTTTTACCAAATATAAAACCCTGTCCCGATCTCACACACCAAATATAAAACCCTGGCCCCCACCTGAACACCAAATATAAAACCCTGGCCCCCTCCCACACAACAAATATAAAACCCTGAACCGGTCCCTGCGCACCAAATATAAAACCCTGGCCCTCTCCTGAACACCAAATATAAAATCCTGGCCCCCTCCTGAACACCAAATATAAAACCCTGGCCCCCACCTGAACACCAAATATAAAACCCTGGCCCTCTCCTGAACACCAAATATAAAATCCTGGCCCCCTCCTGAACACCAAATATAAAACCCTGGCCCTCTCCTGAACACCAAATATAAAATCCTGGCCCCCACCCACATACCAAATAGAAAACCCTGGCCCCCTCCCACACACCAAATATAAAACCCTGGCCCCCTCCCACACACCAAATATAAAACCCTGGCCCCCTCCCAAACACCAAATATAAAACCCTGGCCGAGTTCCCACACACCAAATATAAAACCCTGGCCCCCTCCCACACACACTAAATATAAAACCCTGGCCCCCTACCACACACCAAACATAAAAACCTGGCCCCCTCCCTCACACAAATATAAGGCCCTGGCCCCCTCCCACACACCAAATATAAAACCCTGGCCCCCACCTGAACACCAAATATAAAACCCTGGCCCCCTCCTGAACACCAAATATAAAACCTTGGCCCCCTCCCACACACCAAATATAAAACCCTGGCCCCCACCTGAACACCAAATATAAAACCTGGCCCCCTCCCACACACCAAATATAAAACCCTTGTCCCCACCTGAAAACCAAATATAAAAACCTGGCCCCCTCCCACACACCAAATATAAAACCCTTGTCCCCACCTGAAAACCAAACATAAAACCCTGGCCCCCTCCCACACACCAAATATAAAACCCTGACCCCCACGTGAACACCAAATATAAAACCCTGGCCCCCTCCCACACACCAAATATAAAACCCTGGCCCCCATGTGAACACCAAATATAAAACCCTGGCCCCCTCCCACACACCAAATATAAAACCCTGGCCCCCACCTGAACACCAAATATAAAACCCTGGCCCCCTCCCACACACCAAATATTAAACCCTGGCCCCATCCCACACACCAAATATAAAACCCTGGCCCCCTCCCACACACCAAATATCAAACCCTGGCCCCCTCCCACACACCAAATATAAAACCCTGGCCCCCTCCCACACACCAAATATAAAACCCTGGCCCCCTCCCACACACCAAATATAAAACCCTGGCCCAGTCCCACACACCAAATTTAAAACCCTGGCCCTCTCCTGCACACCAAATATAAAAAAACACAGAGATAAAAACAGAGATAAAAATCCTGTGGTCTCCTCTACATTGAAGAGACCAAACGTAAACTGGGCGACCGCTTTGCAGAACACCTGCGGTCCGTCCGCAAGAATGACCCAAACCTCCCTGTCGCTTGCCATTTTAACACTCCACCCTGCTCTCTTGCCCACATGTCTGTCCTTGGCTTGCTGCATTGTTCCAGTGAAGCCCAACGCAAACTGGAGGAACAGCACCTCATCTTCCGACTAGGAACTTTACAGCCTTCCGGACTGAATATTGAATTCAACAACTTTAGGTCGTGAGCTCCCTCCCCCATCCCCACCCCCTTTCTGTTTCTTCCCCCTTCCTTTTGTTTTTACCAATAAATTATATAGATATTTCTTTTCCCACCCATTTCCATTATTTTTAAATATTTTTAAATCTTTTATGCTCCCACCTCCCCCACTAGAGCTATACCTTGAGTGCCCTACCATCCATTCTTAATTAGCACATTCGTTTAGAGAAGATCACCAACTTTAACACCTCTGTGTTCTTTTGTTCTGTTGGTTGTGACATCTTTTGATGATCTGCTTCTATTACTGCTTGTTTGTCCCTACAAGCACACCCAACCCCCTCCACTTCTCTCTCTCTCCTCCAACCCAAACCGCACCGCCCACAACACACCTTAAACCAGCTTATATTTCATCCCTTTCCTGGACTCACTCAAGTTCTGGCGAAGGGTCATGAGGACTCGAAACGTCAACTGTTTTCTTCTCCGCCAATGCTACCAGACCTGTTGAGATTTTCCAGGTAATTCTGTTTTTGTTTTACCAAATATAAAACCCTGGCCCCCCGCCACACACCAAATATAAAACATTGGCCAGGTCCCTGCACACCAAATATAAAACCCTGGCCCATTCCCACACACCAAATATGAAACCCAGGCTCCCTCGCACAAACCAAATGTAAAATCCTGGCCCACTCCAGAACACCAAATATAAAACCCTGGCCCCCTCCCACAAACCAAATATAAAACCCTGGCGCGGTCCCACAAAACAAATATAAAACCCTGGCCCCCTCCCACACACCAAAAATAAAACCCTGGCCCCCTCCCACACACCAAAAATAAAACCCTGGCCCACTCCCAAACACCAAATATAAAGCACTGGCCCACTCCCAAACACCAAATATAAAACCCTGGACCACTCCTGAACAACAAATATAAAACCCTGGCCTCCTCCCACAAACCAAATATAAAACCCTGGCCCTCTCCCATGCACCAAATATAAAAACCTGGACCACTCCTGAACAACAAATATAAAACCCTGGCCCCCTCCCACACACCAAATATAAAACCCTGACCCCCTCCCACACACCAAATATAAAACACTGGCCCCCTCCCATACTCCAAATATAAAACCCTGACCCCCTCCCATACTCCAAATATAAAACCCTGACCCCCTCCCACACACCAAATATAAAACACTGGCCCCATCCCACACACCAAATATAAAACTCTGGCCCCCTCCCACACACCAAACATAAAACACTGGCCCACTCCCACACACCAAATATAAAACACTGGCCCGTCCCTGCACACCAAATATAAAACTCTGGCCCCCTCCCACACACCATTATAAAACCCTGGCCCCCTCCCACACACCAAATATAAAACCCTGGACCCCTCCCACACACCAAATATAAAACCGTTGCCCAGTCCCACACACCAAATATAAAACACTGGCCACCTCCCACACACCAAACATGAAACCCTGGCCCCATCCCACACACCATTATAAAACCCTGGCCCCCTCCCACACACCAAATATAAAACCCTGAACCCCTCCCACACACCAAATATAAAACCGTTGCCCAGTCCCACACACCAAATATAAAACACTGGCCACCTCCCACACACCAAACACGAAACCCTGGCCCTCTCCTGCACACCAAATATAAAACACTGGCCCCCTCACACACACCAAATATAAAACACTGGCCCCCTCCCACACACCAAATATAAAACCCTGGCCCCCTCCCACACACCAAATATCAAACCCTGGCCCCCTCCCACACACCAAATATAAAACCCTGGCCCACACCCGCACACCAAATATAAAACACTGGCCCCCTCCCACACACCAAATATAAAACCGTGGCCCGGTCCCTGCACACCAAATATAAAACCCTGGCCCCCTCCCACACACCAAATATAAAACCCTGGCCCCCTCCCACACACCAAATATAAAACACTGGCCCCCTCCTGAACACCAAATATAAAACCCTGGCCCCCTCCCACACACCAAATATAAAACCCTGGCCCCCTCCCACACGCCAAATTTAAAACCCTGGCCCACCCCCACACCCCAAATATAAAACCCTGGCCCTCTCCTGCACACCAAATATAAAAAAACACAGAGATAAAAACAGAGATAAAAATCCTGTGGTCTCCTCTACATTGGAGAGAACAAACGTAAACTGGGCGACCGCTTTGCAGAACACCTGCGGTCTGTCCGCAAGAATGACCCAAACCTCCCTGTCGCTTGCCATTTTAACACTCCACCCTGCTCTCTTGCCCACATGTCTGTCCTTGGCTTGCTGCATTGTTCCAGTGAAGACCAACGCAAACTGGAGGAACAACACCTCATCTTCCGAATAGGAACTTTACAGCCTTCCGGACTGAATATTGAATTCAACAACTTTAGGTCGTGAGCTCCCTCCCCCATCCCCACCCCCTTTCTGTTTCTTCCCCCTTCCTTTTGTTTTTACCAATAAATTATATAGATATTTCTTTTCCCACCCATTTCCATTATTTTTAAATATTTTTAAATCTTTTATGCTCCCACCTCCCCCACTAGAGATATACCTTGAGTGCCCTACCATCCATTCTTAATTAGCACATTCGTTTATATAATATCACCAACTTTAACACCTCTGTGTTCTTTTGTTCTGTTGGTTGTGACATCTTTTGATGATCTGCTTCTATTACTGCTTGTTTGTCCCTACAACCACACCTAACCCCCTCCACTTCTCTCTCTCTCCTCCAACCCAAACCGCCCCCCAAACAACACACCTTAAACCAGCTTTTATTTCATCCGTTTCCTGGACTCACTCAAGTTCTGGCGAATGGTCATGAGGACTCGAAACGTCAACTCTTTTCTTCTCCGCCAATGCTACCAGACTTGTTGAGTTTTTCCAGGTAATTCTGTTTTTGATTTACGAAATATAAAACGCTGGCCCCCTCCCACACACCAAATATAAAACCCTGGCCCTCTCCTGAACACCAAATATAAAATCCTGGCCCACTTCGGAACACCAAATATAAAATCCTGGCCCACTCCCACACACCAAATATAAAACCCTGGCCCCCTCCTGAACACCAAAAATAAACCCTGGCCCCCTCCCACACACCAAATATAAAACCCTGGCCCCCTCCCACACACCAAATATAAAACCCTGGCCCCCTCCCACACACCAAAAATAAAACACTGGCACCCTACCACACACCAAATATAAAATACTGGCCCACGTTTGAACACGAAATATAAAAGCCTGGCCCCCTACACACACCAAATATAAAACCCTGGCCCCCTCCCACACACCAAATATAAAAACCTGGCCCACCCCCACACACCAAATATAAAACCCTGGCCCCCTCCCACACACCAAATATAAAACCCTGACCCCCTCCCAAACATTAAATATAAAATCCTGGACCCCTCCCAAACACCAAATATAAAACCCTGGCCCCCTTCCTCACACCAAATATAAAACCCTGGCCCCCTCCCACACACCAAATATAAAACCATGGCCCCCTCCCATACACCAAATATAAAACCCTGGCCCACCCCCACACACCAAACATAAAACCCTGGCCCTCTCTCACACACCAAATATAAAACACTGGCCCCCACCCACACACCAAATATAAAACCCTGGCCCCCTCCCACACACCAAATATAAAACCCTGGCCCCCTCCCACAAACCAAATATAAAACACTGGCCCCCTCCCACACAACAAATATAAAACCCTGGCCCCCTCCCACACACCAAATATAAAACCCTGACCCCCTCCCACACACCAAACATAAAACCCTGGCCCCCTCCCACACACCAAACATAAAACCCTGGCCCCCTCCCCCACACCAAATATAAAACCCTGGCCCCCTCCCACACACCAAATATAAAACCCTGGCCCCCTCCCACACAACAAATATAAAACCCTGACCCGGTACCTGCACACCAAATATAAAACCCTGGCCCCCTCACACACACCAAATATAAAACCGTGGCCCCCTCCCACACACCAAATATAAAACCCTGGCCCCCTCCTGAACACCAAATATAAAACCTTGGCACCCACCCACACACCAAATATAAAACCCTGGCACCCTCCCACACACCAAATATAAAACCCTGGCCCCCTCCCACACACCAAATATAAAACCCAGGACCCCTCCCACACACCAAATATAAAAACCTGGCCCCCTCCCACACACCAAACATGAAACCCTGGCCCCCTCCCACACACCAAATATAAAACCCTGGCCCCCTCCCACGCACCAAACATGAAACCCTGGCCCTCTCCTGCACACCAAATATAAAACCCTGGCCCCCTCACACACACCAAATATAAAACACTGGCCCCCTCCCACACACCAAATATAAAACCCTGGCCCCCTCCCACACACCAAATATCAAACCCTGGCCCCCTCCCACACACCAAATATAAAACCCTGGCCCACACGCGCACACCAAATATAAAACACTGGCCCCCTCCCACACACCAAATATAAAACCCTGGCCCCCTCCCACACACCAAATATAAAACCCTGGCCCCCTCCCACACACCAAATATAAAACCGTGGCCCCCTCCCACACATCAAATATAAAACCCTGGGCCCCTCCCAAACATTAAATATAAAATACTGGACCCCTCCCACACACCAAATATAAAACCCTGGCCCCCTTCCTCACACCAAATATAAAACCCTGGCCCCCTCCCACACACCAAATATAAAACCCTGGCCCCCTCCCACACACCAAATGTAAAAACCTGGCCCACCCCCACACACCAAATATAAAACCGTGGCCCCCTCCCACACATCAAATATAAAACCCTGGCCCCCTCCCAAACATTAAATATAAAATCCTGGACCCCTCCCACACACCAAATATAAAACCCTGGCCCCCTTCCTCACACCAAATATAAAACCCTGGCCCCCTCCCACACACCAAATATAAAACCCTGGCCCCCTCCCACACACCAAATATAAAACCCTGGCCCACCCCCACACACCAAATATAAAACCCTGGCCCCCTCCCACACACCAAATATAAAACCCTGGCCCCCTCCCACACACCAAACATAAAACCCTGGCCCTCTCTCACACACCAAATATAAAACCCTGGCCCCCTCCCACACACCAAATATAAAACCCTGGCCCACCCCCACACACCAAATATAAAACCCTGGCCCACCCCCACACACCAAATATAAAACCCTGGCCCCCTCCCACACACCAAATATAAAACCCTGGCCCCCTCCCACACACCAAATATAAAACCCTGGCCCCCTCCCACACACCAAATATAAAACCCTGGCCCTCTCCCACACACCAAATATAAAACACTGGCCCCCACGTGAACACCAAATATAAAACCCTGGCCCCCTCCCACACACCAAATATAAAACCCTGGCCCCCTCCCACACACCAAATATCAAACCCTGGCCCCCTCCCACACACCAAATATAAAACCCTGGCCCCCTCCCACACACCAAATATAAAACCCTGGCCCCCTCCCACGCACCAAATATAAAACCCTGGCCCCCTCCCACACACCAAATATCACACCCTGGCCCCCTCCCACACACCAAATATAAAACCCTGGACCCCTCCCACACAACAAATATAAAACCCTGGACCCCTCCTGAACACCAAATATAAAACCTTGGCCCCCACCCACACACCAAATATAAAACCCTGGCCCCCTCCCACACACCAAATATAAAACCCTGGCCCCCTCCCACACACCAAATATAAAACCCTGGACCCCTCCTGAACACCAAATATAAAACCTTGGCCCCCACCCACACACCAAATATAAAACCCTGGCCCTCTCCCACACACCAAATATAAAACCCTGGCCCCCTCCCACACACCAAATATAAAACCCTGGCCCCCTACCAAACACCAAATATAAAACCCTGGCCCCCACGTGAACACCAAATATAAAACCCTGGCCCCCTCCCACACACCAAATATAAAACCCTGGCCCCCTCCCACACACCAAATATAAAACCCTGGCCCCCTCCCACACACCAAATGTAAAACCCTGGCGCCCTCCCACACACCAGATATAAAACCCTGGCCCCCTCCCACACACCAAATATAAAACCCTGGCCCCCTCCCACACACCAAATATAAAACCCTGGCCCCCTCCCACACACCAAATATAAAACCCTGGACCCCTCCCGAACACCAAATATAAAACCTTGGCCCCCACCCACACACCAAATATAAAACCCTGGCCCTCTCCCACACACCAAATATAAAACCCTGGCCCCCTCCCAAACACCAAATATAAAACCCTGGCCCCCACGTGAACACCAAATATAAAACCCTGGCCCCCTCCAACACACCAAATATAAAACCCTGGCCCCCTCCCTCACACCAAATATAAAACCCTGGCCCCCTCCCACACACCAAATATAAAACCCTGGCCCCCTCCCACACACCAAACATAAAACCCTGGACCCCTCCCACACAACAAATATAAAACCCTGGCCGCCTCCCACACACCAAATATAAAACCCTGGCCCCCTCCCACACACCAAATATAAAACCCTGGCCCCCTCCCACACACCAAATATAAAACCCTGGCCCCCTCCCACACACCAAATATAAAACCCTGGCCCCCTCCCACACACCAAATATAAAACCCTGGACCCCTCCCACACACCAAATATAAAACCCTGGACCCCTCCCACACACCAAATATAAAACCCTGGCCCCCTCCCACACACCAAATATAAAACCCTGGCCCCCTCCCACACACCAAATATAAAACCCTGGCCCCCTCCCACACACCAAATATAAAACCTTGGCCCCCTCCCACACACCAAATATAAAACCCTGGCCCCCTCCCACACACCAAACATAAAACCCTGGCCCTCTCTCACACACCAAATATAAAACACTGGCCCCCACCCACACACCAAATATAAAACCCTGGCCCCCTCCCACACACCAAATATAAAACCCTGGCCCCCTCCCACACACCAAACATAAAACAATGGCCCCCTCCCACACACCAAATATAAAACCCTGGCCCCCTCCCACACACCAAATATAAAACCCTGGCCCCCTCCCACACACCAAATATAAAACCCTGGCCCCCTCCCACACACCAAATATAAAACCCTGGCCCCCTCCCATACACCAAATATAAAACCCTGGCCCACCCCCACACACCAAACATAAAACCCTGGCCCCCTCCCACACACCAAATATAAAACCCTGGCCCTCTCCCACACACCAAATATAAAACCCTGGCCCCCTCCCACACACCAAATATAAAACCCTGGCCCCCTCCCACACACCAAATATAAAAACCTGGCCCACCCCCACACACCAAACATAAAACCCTGGCCCCCTCCCACACACCAAATATAAAACCCTGGCCCCCTCCCACACACCAAATATAAAACACTGGCCCCCTCCCTCACACCAAATATAAAACCCTGGCCCCCTCCCACACACCAAATATAAAACCCTGGCCCCCTCTCACACACCAAATATAAAACCCTGGCCCCCTACCACACACCAAATATAAAACACTGGCCCCCTCCCTCACACCAAATATAAAACCCTGGCCCCCTCCCACACACCAAATATAAAACCCTGGCCCCCTCTCACACACCAAATATAAAACCCTGGCCCCCTACCACAAACCAAATATAAAACCCTGGCCCCCTCCCACAAACCAAATATAAAACACTGGCCCCCTCCCACACACCAAATATAAAACCCTGGCCCCTCCCACACACCAAATATAAAACCCTGGCCCCTTCCCTCACACCAAATATAAAACCCTGGCCCACACCCACACACCAAATATAAAACCCTGGCCCCCTCCCACACACCAAGTATAAAACCCTGGCCCCCTCCCACACACCAAATATAAAACCCGGCCCCCACATGAACACCAAATATAAAACCCTGGCCCCCTCCCACACACCAAATATAAAACCCTGGCCCCCTCCCACACACCAAACATAAAACCCTGGCCCCCTCCCCCACACCAAATATAAAACCCTGGCCCCCTCCCTCACACCAAATATAAAACCGTGGCCCCCTCCCACACACCAAATATAAAACCCTGGGCCCCTCCTGAACACCAAATATAAAACCTTGGCCCCCACCCACACACCAAATATAAAACCCTGGCCCCCTCCCACACACCAAATGTAAAAACCTGGCCCCCTCACACACACCAAATATAAAACCCTGGCCCCCTCCCACACACCAAATATAAAACCCTGGCCCCCTCCCACACACCAAATGTAAAAACCTGGCCGACCCCCACACACCAAATATAAAACCGTGGCCCCCTCCCACACATCAAATATAAAACCCTGGCCCCCTCCCAAACATTAAATATAAAACCCTGGCCCCCTCCCACACACCAAATATAAAACCCTGGCCCTCTCTCACACACCTAATATAAAACACTGGCCCCCTCCCACACACCAAATATAAAACCCTGGCCCCCTCCCACACACCAAACATAAAACCCTGGCCCTCTCTCACACACCTAATATAAAACACTGGCCCCCTCCCTCACACCAAATATAAAACCCTGGCCCCCACGTGAACACCAAATATAAAACCCTGGCCCACTCCTGCACACCAAATATAAAACCCTGGCCCCCTCCCACACACCAAATATAAAACGCTAGCCCCCTCCCACACACCAAATATAAAACCCTGGCCCCCTCCCTCACACCAAATATAAAACCCTGACCCTCTCCCACACACCAAATATAAAACCCTGGCCCCCTCCCACAAACCAAATATAAAACCCTGGCCCCCTCCCACACACCAAATATAAAACCCTGGCCCCCTCCTGAACACCAAATATAAAACCCTGGCCCCCTCCCACACACCAAATATAAAACCCTGGCCCCCTCCCACACACCAAATATAAAACCCTGGCCCCCTCCCATACACCAAATATAAAAACAAAAAAACTGCGGATGCTGGAAATCCAAAACAAAAACAGAATTACCTGGAAAAACTCAGCAGGTCTGGCAGCATCGGCGGAGAAGAAAAGAGTTGACGTTTCGAGTCCTCATGACCCTTCGACAGAACTAGTTCTGTCGAAGGGTCATGAGGACTCGAAACGTCAACTCTTTTCTTCTCCGCCGATGCTGCCAGACCTGCTGAGTTTTTCCAGGTAATTCTGTTTTTGTTTCACCAAATATAAAACCCTGGCCCACCCCCACACACCAAACATAAAACCCTGGCCCTCTCTCACACACCAAATATAAAACACTGGCCCCCACCCACACACCAAATATAAAACCCTGGCCCCCTCCCACACACCAAATATAAAAACCTGGCCCACCCCCACACACCAAACATAAAACCCTGGCCCCCTCCCACACACCAAATATAAAACCCTGGCCCTCTCCCACACACCAAATATAAAACCCTGGCCCACTCCCACACACCAAATATAAAACACTGGCCCCCTCCCTCACACCAAATATAAAACCCTGGCCCCCACCCTCACGCCAAATATAAAACCCTGGCCCCCTCCCGCACACCAAATATAAAACCCTGGCCCCCTCCCTCACACCAAATATAAAACCCTGGCCGCCTCCCACACACCAAATATAAAACCCTGGCCCCCTCCCACACACCAAATATAAAACCCTGGCCCCCTCCCACACAACAAATATAAAACACTGGCCCCCTCCCACACACCAAATATAAAACCCTGGCCCCCTCCCACACACCAAATATAAAACCCTGGCCCCCTCCCACACACCAAATATAAAACCCTGGCCCCCTCCTGAACACCAAATATAAAACAAAAACAGAATTACCTGGAAAAACTCAGCAGGTCTGGCAGCATCGGCGGAGAAGAAAAGAGTTGACGTTTCGAGTCCTCATGACCCTTCGACAGAACTTGAGTTCGAGTCCAGGAAAGAGCTGAAATATAAGCTGGTTTAAGGTGTGTGTGTGGGGGGCGGAGAGATAGAGAGACAGAGAGGTGGAGGGGGTTGGTGTGGTTGTAGCGACAAACAAGCAGTGATAGAAGCAGAATATCAAAAGATGTCAACAACAATAGTACAATAGAACACATAGGTGTTAAAGATAAAGTTGGTGATATTATCTAAACGAATGTGCTAATTAAGAATGGATGGTAGGGCACTCAAGGTATAGCTCTAGTGGGTTTTTTTTTTTTTTTATTTTATATAATGGAAATAGGTGGGAAAAGGAAAATCTTTATAATTTATTGGGAAAAAAAAAGAGAAGGGGGAAACAGAAAGGGGGTGGGGATGGGGGAGGGGACTCACGACCTAAAGTTGTTGAATTCAATATTCAGTCCGGAAGGCTGTAAAGTCCCTAGTCGGAAGATGAGGTGTTGTTCCTCCAGTTTGCGTTGGGCTTCACTGGAACAATGCAGCAAGCCAAGGACAGACATGTGGGCAAGAGAGCAGGGTGGAGTGTTAAAATGGCAAGCGACAGGGAGGTTTGGGTCAATCTTGCGGACAGACCGCAGGTGTTCTGCAAAGCGGTCGCCCAGTTTACGTTTGGTCTCTCCAATGTAGAGGAGACCACATTGGGAGCAACGAATGCAGTAGACTAAGTTGGGGGAAATGCAAGTGAAATGCTGCTTCACTTGAAAGGAGTGTTTGGGTCCTTGGACGGTGAGGAGAGAGGAAGTGAAGGGGCAGGTGTTGCATCTTTTGCGTGGGCAAGGGGTTGTGCCATAGGAGGGGGTTGAGGAGTAGGGGGTGATGGAGGAGTGGACCAGGGTGTCCCGGAGGGAGCGATCCCTACGGAATGCCGATAAGGGGGGTGAAGGGAAGATGTGTTTGGTAGTGGCATCATGCTGGAGTTGGCGGAAATGGCGGAGGATGATCCTTTGAATGCGGAGGCTGGTGGGGTGATAAGTGAGGACAAGGGGGACCCTATCATGTTTCTGGGAGGGAGGAGAAGGAGTGAGGGCGGATGCGCGGGAGATGGGCCGGACACGGTTGAGGGCCCTGTCAACGACCGTGGGTGGAAAACCTCGGTTAAGGAAGAAGGAGGACATGTCAGAGGAACTGTTTTTGAATGTAGCATCATCGGAACAGATGCGACGGAGGCGAAGGAACTGAGAGAATGGGATGGAGTCCTTACAGGAAGTGGGGTGTGAGGAGCTGTAGTCGAGATAGCTGTGGGTGTCGGTGGGTTTGTAATGGATA
Source organism: Carcharodon carcharias (assembly GCF_017639515.1). Classification (NCBI taxonomy): domain Eukaryota; kingdom Metazoa; phylum Chordata; class Chondrichthyes; order Lamniformes; family Lamnidae; genus Carcharodon; species Carcharodon carcharias. Next base: position 197,227,806 of record NC_054471.1, read on the forward strand.
TTGGTGGACAGTCTATCACCAGAGATTGAGACAGAGAGGTCAAGGAAGGGAAGGGAAGTGTCAGAGATGGACCACGTGAAAATGATGGAGGGGTGGAGATTGGAAGCAAAATTAATAAATTTTTCCAAGTCCTGACGAGAGCATGAAGCAGCACCGAAATAATCATCGATGTACCGGAGAAAGAGTTGTGGAAGGGGGCCGGAGTAGGACTGCAACAAGGAATGTTCCACATACCCCATAAAGAGACAGGCATAGCTGGGGCCCATGCGGGTACCCATAGCCACACCTTTTATTTGGAGGAAGTGAGAGGAGTTGAAGGAGAAATTGTTCAGCGTGAGAACAAGTTCAGCCAGACGGAGGAGAGTAGTGGTGGATGGGGATTGTTCGGGCCTCTGTTCGAGGAAGAAGCTAAGGGCCCTCAGACCATCCTGGTGGGGGATGGAGGTGTAGAGGGATTGGACGTCCATGGTGAAGAGGAAGCGGTAGGGGCCAGGGAACTGGAAATTGTTGATGTGACGTAAGGTGTCAGAGGAATCACGGATGTAGGTGGGAAGGGACTGGACAAGGGGAGAGAGAAGGGAGTCAAGATAACGAGAAATGAGTTCTGTGGGGCAGGAGCAAGCTGAGACGATCGGTCTACCGGGGCAGTTCTGTTTGTGGATTTTGGGTAGGAGATAGAAGCGGGCCGTCCGAGGTTGGGCAACTATCAGGTTGGAAGCTGTGGGAGGGAGATCCCCAGAGGAGATGAGGTCAGTGACAGTCCTGGAAACAATGGCTTGATGTTCAGTGGTGGGGTCATGGTCCAGGGAGAGGTAGGAGGAAGTGTCTGCGAGTTGACGCTCAGCCTCCGCGTGGTAGAGGTCAGTGCGCCAGACAACAACAGCACCACCCTTGTCAGCGGGTTTGATGACAATGTCAGGGTTGGACCTGAGAGAATGGAGTGCAGTAAGTTCAGAGAGAGACAGGTTAGAATGGGTGAGAGGAGCAGAGAAATTTCTCTGCTCCTCTCACCCATTCTAACCTGTCTCTCTCTGAACTTACTGCACTCCATTCTCTCAGGTCCAACCCTGACATTGTCATCAAACCCGCTGACAAGGGTGGTGCTGTTGTTGTCTGGCGCACTGACCTCTACCACGCGGAGGCTGAGCGTCAACTCGCAGACACTTCCTCCTACCTCTCCCTGGACCATGACCCCACCACTGAACATCAAGCCATTGTTTCCAGGACTGTCACTGACCTCATCTCCTCTGGGGATCTCCCTCCCACAGCTTCCAACCTGATAGTTGCCCAACCTCGGACGGCCCGCTTCTATCTCCTACCCAAAATCCACAAACAGAACTGCCCCGGTAGACCGATCGTCTCAGCTTGCTCCTGCCCCACAGAACTCATTTCTCGTTATCTTGACTCCCTTCTCTCTCCCCTTGTCCAGTCCCTTCCCACCTACATCCGTGATTCCTCTGACACCTTACGTCACATCAACAATTTCCAGTTCCCTGGCCCCTACCGCTTCCTCTTCACCATGGACGTCCAATCCCTCTACACCTCCATCCCCCACCAGGATGGTCTGAGGGCCCTTAGCTTCTTCCTCGAACAGAGGCCCGAACAATCCCCATCCACCACTACTCTCCTCCGTCTGGCTGAACTTGTTCTCACGCTGAACAATTTCTCCTTCAACTCCTCTCACTTCCTCCAAATAAAAGGTGTGGCTATGGGTACCCGCATGGGCCCCAGCTATGCCTGTCTCTTTATGGGGTATGTGGAACATTCCTTGTTGCAGTCCTACTCCGGCCCCCTTCCACAACTCTTTCTCCGGTACATCGATGATTATTTCGGTGCTGCTTCATGCTCTCGTCAGGACTTGGAAAAATTTATTAATTTTGCTTCCAATCTCCACCCCTCCATCATTTTCACGTGGTCCATCTCTGACACTTCCCTTCCCTTCCTTGACCTCTCTGTCTCAATCTCTGGTGATAGACTGTCCACCAATATCCATTACAAACCCACCGACACCCACAGCTATCTCGACTACAGCTCCTCACACCCCACTTCCTGTAAGGACTCCATCCCATTCTCTCAGTTCCTTCGCCTCCGTCGCATCTGTTCCGATGATGCTACATTCAAAAACAGTTCCTCTGACATGTCCTCCTTCTTCCTTAACCGAGGTTTTCCACCCACGGTCGTTGACAGGGCCCTCAACCGTGTCCGGCCCATCTCCCGCGCATCCGCCCTCACTCCTTCTCCTCCCTCCCAGAAACATGATAGGGTCCCCCTTGTCCTCACTTATCACCCCACCAGCCTCCGCATTCAAAGGATCATCCTCCGCCATTTCCGCCAACTCCAGCATGATGCCACTACCAAACACATCTTCCCTTCACCCCCCTTATCGGCATTCCGTAGGGATCGCTCCCTCCGGGACACCCTGGTCCACTCCTCCATCACCCCCTACTCCTCAACCCCCTCCTATGGCACAACCCCTTGCCCACGCAAAAGATGCAACACCTGCCCCTTCACTTCCTCTCTCCTCACCGTCCAAGGACCCAAACACTCCTTTCAAGTGAAGCAGCATTTCACTTGCATTTCCCCCAACTTAGTCTACTGCATTCGTTGCTCCCAATGTGGTCTCCTCTACATTGGAGAGACCAAACGTAAACTGGGCGACCGCTTTGCAGAACACCTGCGGTCTGTCCGCAAGATTGACCCAAACCTCCCTGTCGCTTGCCATTTTAACACTCCACCCTGCTCTCTTGCCCACATGTCTGTCCTTGGCTTGCTGCATTGTTCCAGTGAAGCCCAACGCAAACTGGAGGAACAACACCTCATCTTCCGACTAGGGACTTTACAGCCTTCCGGACTGAATATTGAATTCAACAACTTTAGGTCGTGAGTCCCCTCCCCCATCCCCACCCCCTTTCTGTTTCCCCCTTCTCTTTTTTTTTCCCAATAAATTATAAAGATTTTCCTTTTCCCACCTATTTCCATTATATAAAATAAAAAAAAAAAAACCCACTAGAGCTATACCTTGAGTGCCCTACCATCCATTCTTAATTAGCACATTCGTTTAGATAATATCACCAACTTTATCTTTAACACCTATGTGTTCTATTGTACTATTGTTGTTGACATCTTTTGATATTCTGCTTCTATCACTGCTTGTTTGTCGCTACAACCACACCAACCCCCTCCACCTCTCTGTCTCTCTATCTCTCCGCCCCCCACACACACACCTTAAACCAGCTTATATTTCAGCTCTTTCCTGGACTCGAACTCAAGTTCTGTCGAAGGGTCATGAGGACTCGAAACGTCAACTCTTTTCTTCTCCGCCGATGCTGCCAGACCTGCTGAGTTTTTCCAGGTAATTCTGTTTTTGTTTTGGATTTCCAGCATCCGCAGTTTTTTTGTTTTTATCACCAAATATAAAACCCTGGCCCCCTCCCACACACCAAATATAAAACCCTGGCCCACTCCAGACCACCAAATATAAAATCCTGGCCCCCTCCCTCACACCAAATATAAAACCCTGGCCCCCTCCCACACACCAAATATAAAACCCTGGCCCCCTCCCACATACCAAATATAAAACCCTGGCCCCCTCCCACACACCAAATATAAAACCCTGGCCACTTCCCTCACACCAAATATAAAACCCTGGCTCACACCCACACACCAAATATAAAACCCTGGCCCCCTCCCACACACCAAATATAAAACCCTGGCCCCCTCCCACACACCAAATATAAAACCCTGGCCCCCTCCCACACACCAAATATAAAACCCTGGCCCCCTCCCACACAACAAATATAAAACCCTGGCCCCCTCCCACACACCAAATATAAAACCCTGGCGCCCTCCCACACACCAAATATAAAACCCTGGCCCCCTCCCACACACCAAATATAAAACCCTGGCCCCCTCCCACAAACCAAATATAAAACCCTGGCCCCTTCCCTCACACCAAATATAAAACCCTGGCCCACACCCACACACCAAATATAAAACCCTGGCCCCCTCCCACACACCAAATATAAAACCCTGGCCCCCTCCCACACACCAAATATAAAACCCTGGCCCCCTCCCACACACCAAATATAAAACCCTGGCCCCCTCCCACAAACCAAATATAAAACTCTGGCCCCCTCCCACACACCAAATATAAAACCCTGGCCCCCTCCCACACACCAAATATAAAACCCTGGCCCCCACCCACACACCAAATATAAAACCCTGGCCCCCTCCCACACACCAAATATAAAACCCTGGCCCCCTCCCTCACACCAAATATAAAACCCTGGCCCCCTCCCACACAACAAATATAAAACCCTGGCCCCCTCCCACACACCAAATATAAAACCCTGGCCCCCTCCCACACACCAAATATAAAACCCTGGCCCCCTCCCACACACCAAATATAAAACCCTGGCCCCCTCCCACACACCAAATATAAAACCCTGGACCCCTTCTGAACACCAAATATAAAACCTTGGCCCCCTCCCTCACACCAAATATAAAACCCTGGCCCCCTCCCACACACCAAACATAAAACCCTGGCCCCCTCCCACACACCAAATATAAAACCCTGGCCCCCACCCACACACCAAACATAAAACCCTGGCCCCCTCCCACACACCAAATATAAAACCCTGGCCCCCACCCACACACCAAATATAAAACCCTGGCACCCTCCCACACAACAAATATAAAACCCTGGCCCCCTCCCACACGCCAAATATAAAACCCTGGCCCCCTCCCGCACACCAAATATAAAACCCTGGCCCCCTCCCACACACCAAATATAAAACCCTGGCTCCCTCCCACACACCAAATATAAAACCCTGGCCCCCTCCCACACACCAAATATAAAACCCTGGCCCCCTCCCACACACCAAATATAAAACCCTGGACCCCTTCTGAACACCAAATATAAAACCTTGGCCCCCTCACTCACACCAAATATAAAACCCTGGCCCCCACGTGAACACCAAATATAAAACCCTGGCCCCCTCCCTCACACCAAATATAAAACCCTGGCCCCCCTCCCACACACCAAATATAAAACCCTGGCCCCCTCCCACACACCAAATATAAAACCCTGGCACCCTCCCACACACCAAATATAAAACCCTGGACCCACCTGAACACCAAATATTAAACCCTGGCCCCCTCGCACACACCAAATATAAAACCCTGGCCCCCTCCCACACACCAAATATAAAACCCTGGCCCCCACACTCACGCCAAATATAAAACCCTGGCCCCCTCCCTCACGCCAAATATAAAACCCTGGCCCCCTCCCACACACCAAATATAAAACCCTGGCCCCCTCTCATACACCAAATATAAAACCCTGGCCCCCTCCCTCACGCCAAATATAAAACCCTGGCCCCCTCCCACACACCAAATGTAAAACCCTGGCCCACTCCCACACACCAAATATAAAACCCTGGCCCCCTCCCTCACACCAAATATAAAACCCTGGCCCCCACCTGAACACCAAATATAAAACCTTGGCCCCCTCCTGAACACCAAATATAAAACATTGGCCCCCTCCCACACACCAAATATAAAAACCTGGCCCCCACCTGAACACCAAATATAAAACCCTGGCCCCCTCCCACACACCAAAAATAAAACCCTGGCCCCCTCCCACACACCAAATATAAAACCCTGGCCACCTCCCACACACCAAATATAAAGCCCTGGCCCCCACGTGAACACCAAATATAAAACCCTGGCCCCCTCCCACACACCAAATATAAAACTCTGGCCCCCACGTGAACACCAAATATAAAACCCTGGCCCCCTCCCACACACCAAATATAAAACCCTGGCCCCCTCCCACACACCAAATATAAAACCCTGGCCCCCTCCCACACACCAAATATAAAACCCTGGCCCCCTCCCACAAACCAAATATAAAACCCTGGCCCCCTCCCACAAACCAAATATAAAACCCTGGCCCCCTCCCACACACCAAATATAAAACCCTGGCCCCCACGTGAACAACAAATATAAAACCCTGGCCCCCTCCCACACACCAAATATAAAACCCTGGCCCCCTCCCACACACCAAATATAAAACCCTGGCCCCCACGTGAACACCAAATATAAAACCCTGGCCCCCTCCCACACACCAAATATAAAACCCTGGCCCCCTCCCACACACCAAATATAAAACCCTGGCCCCCTCCCACACACCAAATATAAAACCCTGGCCCCCTCCCACAAACCAAATATAAAACCCTGGCCCCCTCCCACACACCAAATATAAAACCCTGGCGCACTCCCACACACCAAACATAAAACCCTGGCCCCATCCCACAAACCAAATATAAAACCCTGGCCCCCACATGAACACCAAATATAAAACCCTGGCCCCCTCCCACACACCAAATATAAAACCCTGGCCCCCTCCCACACACCAAATATAAAACCCTGGCCCCCTCCCACAAACCAAATATAAAACCCTGGCGCCCTCCCACACACCAAATATAAAACCCTGGCCCCCTCCCGCACACCAAATATAAAACCCTGGCCCCCTCCCACACACCAAATATAAAACCCTGGCCCCCTCCCACACACCAAATATAAAACCCTGGCCCCCTCCCACACACCAAATATAAAACCCTGGCCCCCTCCCACACACCAAATATAAAACCCTGGCCCCCTCCCACACACCAAGTATAAAACCCTAGCCCAGTCCCACACACCAAATATAAAACCCTGGCCCCCTCCCACACACCAAATATAAAACCCTGGCCCCCTCCCACACACCAAATATAAAACCCTGGCCCCCTCCCACACACCAAATATAAAACCCTGGCCCCCACCCACACACCAAGTATAAAACCCTGGCCCCCTCCCACACACCAAATATAAAACCCTGGCCCCCTCCCACACACCAAATATAAAACCCTGGCCCCCACCCACACACCAAGTATAAAACCCTGGCCCCCTCCCACACACCAAATATAAAACCCTGGCCCCCTCCCATACACCAAATATAAAAACAAAAAAACTGCGGATGCTGGAAATCCAAAACAAAAACAGAATTACCTGGAAAAACTCAGCAGGTCTGGCAGCATCGGCGGAGAAGAAAAGAGTTGACGTTTCGAGTCCTCATGACCCTTCGACAGAACTAGTTCTGTCGAAGGGTCATGAGGACTCGAAACGTCAACTCTTTTCTTCTCCGCCGATGCTGCCAGACCTGCTGAGTTTTTCCAGGTAATTCTGTTTTTGTTTTGGATTTCCAGCATCCGCAGTTTTTTTGTTTTTATCACCAAATATAAAACCCTGGCCCCCTCCCACACACCAAATATAAAACCCTGGCCCACTCCAGACCACCAAATATAAAATCCTGGCCCCCTCCCTCACACCAAATATAAAACCCTGGCCCCCTCCCACACACCAAATATAAAACCCTGGCCCCCTCCCACATACCAAATATAAAACCCTGGCCCCCTCCCACACACCAAATATAAAACCCTGGCCACTTCCCTCACACCAAATATAAAACCCTGGCTCACACCCACACACCAAATATAAAACCCTGGCCCCCTCCCACACACCAAATATAAAACCCTGGCCCCCTCCCACACACCAAATATAAAACCCTGGCCCCCTCCCACACACCAAATATAAAACCCTGGCCCCCTCCCACACAACAAATATAAAACCCTGGCCCCCTCCCACACACCAAATATAAAACCCTGGCGCCCTCCCACACACCAAATATAAAACCCTGGCCCCCTCCCACACACCAAATATAAAACCCTGGCCCCCTCCCACAAACCAAATATAAAACCCTGGCCCCTTCCCTCACACCAAATATAAAACCCTGGCCCACACCCACACACCAAATATAAAACCCTGGCCCCCTCCCACACACCAAATATAAAACCCTGGCCCCCTCCCACACACCAAATATAAAACCCTGGCCCCCTCCCACACACCAAATATAAAACCCTGGCCCCCTCCCACAAACCAAATATAAAACTCTGGCCCCCTCCCACACACCAAATATAAAACCCTGGCCCCCTCCCACACACCAAATATAAAACCCTGGCCCCCACCCACACACCAAATATAAAACCCTGGCCCCCTCCCACACACCAAATATAAAACCCTGGCCCCCTCCCTCACACCAAATATAAAACCCTGGCCCCCTCCCACACAACAAATATAAAACCCTGGCCCCCTCCCACACACCAAATATAAAACCCTGGCCCCCTCCCACACACCAAATATAAAACCCTGGCCCCCTCCCACACACCAAATATAAAACCCTGGCCCCCTCCCACACACCAAATATAAAACCCTGGACCCCTTCTGAACACCAAATATAAAACCTTGGCCCCCTCCCTCACACCAAATATAAAACCCTGGCCCCCTCCCACACACCAAACATAAAACCCTGGCCCCCTCCCACACACCAAATATAAAACCCTGGCCCCCACCCACACACCAAACATAAAACCCTGGCCCCCTCCCACACACCAAATATAAAACCCTGGCCCCCACCCACACACCAAATATAAAACCCTGGCACCCTCCCACACAACAAATATAAAACCCTGGCCCCCTCCCACACGCCAAATATAAAACCCTGGCCCCCTCCCGCACACCAAATATAAAACCCTGGCCCCCTCCCACACACCAAATATAAAACCCTGGCTCCCTCCCACACACCAAATATAAAACCCTGGCCCCCTCCCACACACCAAATATAAAACCCTGGCCCCCTCCCACACACCAAATATAAAACCCTGGACCCCTTCTGAACACCAAATATAAAACCTTGGCCCCCTCACTCACACCAAATATAAAACCCTGGCCCCCACGTGAACACCAAATATAAAACCCTGGCCCCCTCCCTCACACCAAATATAAAACCCTGGCCCCCCTCCCACACACCAAATATAAAACCCTGGCCCCCTCCCACACACCAAATATAAAACCCTGGCACCCTCCCACACACCAAATATAAAACCCTGGACCCACCTGAACACCAAATATTAAACCCTGGCCCCCTCGCACACACCAAATATAAAACCCTGGCCCCCTCCCACACACCAAATATAAAACCCTGGCCCCCACACTCACGCCAAATATAAAACCCTGGCCCCCTCCCTCACGCCAAATATAAAACCCTGGCCCCCTCCCACACACCAAATATAAAACCCTGGCCCCCTCTCATACACCAAATATAAAACCCTGGCCCCCTCCCTCACGCCAAATATAAAACCCTGGCCCCCTCCCACACACCAAATGTAAAACCCTGGCCCACTCCCACACACCAAATATAAAACCCTGGCCCCCTCCCTCACACCAAATATAAAACCCTGGCCCCCACCTGAACACCAAATATAAAACCTTGGCCCCCTCCTGAACACCAAATATAAAACATTGGCCCCCTCCCACACACCAAATATAAAAACCTGGCCCCCACCTGAACACCAAATATAAAACCCTGGCCCCCTCCCACACACCAAAAATAAAACCCTGGCCCCCTCCCACACACCAAATATAAAACCCTGGCCACCTCCCACACACCAAATATAAAGCCCTGGCCCCCACGTGAACACCAAATATAAAACCCTGGCCCCCTCCCACACACCAAATATAAAACTCTGGCCCCCACGTGAACACCAAATATAAAACCCTGGCCCCCTCCCACACACCAAATATAAAACCCTGGCCCCCTCCCACACACCAAATATAAAACCCTGGCCCCCTCCCACACACCAAATATAAAACCCTGGCCCCCTCCCACAAACCAAATATAAAACCCTGGCCCCCTCCCACAAACCAAATATAAAACCCTGGCCCCCTCCCACACACCAAATATAAAACCCTGGCCCCCACGTGAACAACAAATATAAAACCCTGGCCCCCTCCCACACACCAAATATAAAACCCTGGCCCCCTCCCACACACCAAATATAAAACCCTGGCCCCCACGTGAACACCAAATATAAAACCCTGGCCCCCTCCCACACACCAAATATAAAACCCTGGCCCCCTCCCACACACCAAATATAAAACCCTGGCCCCCTCCCACACACCAAATATAAAACCCTGGCCCCCTCCCACAAACCAAATATAAAACCCTGGCCCCCTCCCACACACCAAATATAAAACCCTGGCGCACTCCCACACACCAAACATAAAACCCTGGCCCCATCCCACAAACCAAATATAAAACCCTGGCCCCCACATGAACACCAAATATAAAACCCTGGCCCCCTCCCACACACCAAATATAAAACCCTGGCCCCCTCCCACACACCAAATATAAAACCCTGGCCCCCTCCCACAAACCAAATATAAAACCCTGGCGCCCTCCCACACACCAAATATAAAACCCTGGCCCCCTCCCGCACACCAAATATAAAACCCTGGCCCCCTCCCACACACCAAATATAAAACCCTGGCCCCCTCCCACACACCAAATATAAAACCCTGGCCCCCTCCCACACACCAAATATAAAACCCTGGCCCCCTCCCACACACCAAATATAAAACCCTGGCCCCCTCCCACACACCAAGTATAAAACCCTAGCCCAGTCCCACACACCAAATATAAAACCCTGGCCCCCTCCCACACACCAAATATAAAACCCTGGCCCCCTCCCACACACCAAATATAAAACCCTGGCCCCCTCCCACACACCAAATATAAAACCCTGGCCCCCACCCACACACCAAGTATAAAACCCTGGCCCCCTCCCACACACCAAGTATAAAACCCTGACCCCCTCCCACACACCAAATATAAAACCCTGGCCCCCTCCCACACACCAAGTATAAAACCCTAGCCCAGTCCCACACACCAAATATAAAACCCTGGCCCCCTCCCACACACCAAATATAAAACCCTGGCCCCCTCCCACACACCAAATATAAAACCCTGGCCCCCTCCCACACACCAAATATAAAACCCTGGCCCCCTCCCACACACCAAATTTAAAACCCTGGCCCCCTCCCACACACCAAATATAAAACCCTGGCCCCCTCCCTCACACCAAATATAAAAACCTGGCCCCCTCCCACACACCAAATATAAAACCCTGGCCCCCTCCCTCACGCCAAATATAAAACCCTGGCCCCCACGTGAACACCAAATATAAAACCCTGGCCCCCTCCCACACACCAAATATAAAACCCTGGCCCCCTCCCACACACCAAATATAAAACCCTGGACCCCTCCCACACACCAGATATAAAACCCTGGCCCCCTCCCACACACCAAATATAAAACCCTGGCCCCCTCCCACACACCAAATATAAAACCCTGGCCCCCTCCCACACACCAAATATAAAACCCTGGCCCCCTCCCACACACCAAATATAAAACCATGACCCCCTCCCTCACACCAAATATAAAACCGTTGCCCCCTCCCACACACCAAATATAAAACCCTGGCCCCCTCCCACACACCAAATATAAAACCCTGGCCCACACCCACACACCAAATATAAAACCCTGGCCCCCTCCCATACACCAAATATAGAACCCTGGCCCACTCCAGACCACCAAATATAAAACCCTGGCCCCCTCCCACACACCAAATATAAAACCCTGGCCCCCTCCCACAAACCAAATATAAAACCCTTGCCCCCTCCCACACACCAAATATAAAACCCTGGCCCCCTCCCACAAACCAAATATAAAACCCTGGCCCCCTCCCTCACACCAAATATAAAACCCTGGCCCCTTCCCTCACACCAAATATAAAACCCTGGCCCACACCCACACACCAAATATAAAACCCTGGCCCCCTCCCACACACCAAATATAAAACCCTGGCCCCCTCCCACACACCAAATATAAAACCCTGGCCCCCTCCCACACACCAAATATAAAACCCTGGCCCCCTCCCACACACCAAATATAAAACCCTGGCCCCCTCCCTCACACCAAATATAAAACCCTGGCCCCCTCCCACACACCAAATATAAAACCCTGGCCCCCTCCCACACACCAAATATAAAACCCTGGCCCCCTCCCACAAACCAAATATAAAACCCTGGCCCCCTCCCACACAGCAAATATAAAACCCTGGCCCCCTCCCACACACCAAATTTAAAACCCTGGCCCCCTCCCACACACCAAATATAAAACCCTGGCCCCCTCCCACACACCAAATATAAAACCCTGGGCCCCTCCCACACACCAAATATAAAACCCTGGCCCCCTCCCTCACACCAAATATAAAACCCTGGCCCCCTCCCACACACCAAATATAAAACCCTGGCCCCCTCCCACACACCAAATATAAAACCCTGGCCCACGCCCACACCCCAAATATAAAACCCTGGCCCCCTCCCACACACCAAATATAAAACCGTTGCCCAGTCCCACACACCAAATATAAAACACTGCCCATCTCCCACACACCAAACATGAAACCCTGGCCCCCTCCCACACACCAAACATAAAACACTGGCCCACTCCCACACACCAAATATAAAACCCTGGCCCACTCCCACACACCAAATATAAAAACCTGGCACCCTCCCACACCCCAAATATAAAACCCTGGCCCCCTCCCACACACCAAATATAAAACCGTTGCCCAGTCCCACACACCAAATATAAAACACTGGCCATCTCCCACACACCAAACATAAAACACTGGCCCCATCCCACACACCAAATATAAAACCCTGGCCCCATCCCACACACCAAATATAAAACCCTGGCCCCCTCCCACACACCAAATATAAAACCCTGGCCCCCTCCCACACACCAAACATAAAACACTGGCCCCCTTACACACACCAAATATAAAACCCTGGCCCCCTCCCACACACCAAATATAAAACCCTGGCCCCCTCCCTCACACCAAATATAAAACCCTGGACCCCACCTGAACACCAAATATTAAACCCTGGCCCCCTCCCACACACCAAATATAAAACCCTGGCCCCCTCCCACACACCAAATATAAAACCCTGGCCCCCTCCCACACACCAAATATAAAACCCTGGCCCCCTCCCACACACCAAATATAAAACCCTGGCCCCCTCCCACACACCAAAAAGAAAACCCTGGCCCCCTCCCACACACCAAATATAAAACCCTGGCCCCCTCCCACACACCAAATATAAAACCCTGGCCCCCACGTGAACACCAAATATAAAACCCTGGCCCCCTCCCACACACCAAATATAAAACCCTGGCCCAGTCCCACACACCAAATATAAAACCCTGGCCCCCTCCCTCACACCAAATATAAAACCCTGGCCCCCTCCCACACACCAAATATAAAACCCTGGCCCAGTCCCACACACCAAATATAAAACCCTGGCCCCCTCCCACAAACCAAATATAAAACCCTGGCCCCCTCCCACACACCAAATATAAAACCCTGGCCCCCGCCCTCACACCAAATATAAAACCCTGGCCCCCTCCCTCACACCAAATATAAAACCCTGGCCCCCTCCCTCACACCAAATATAAAACCCTGGCCCCCTCCCACGCACCAAATATAAAACCCTGGCCCCCTCCCACACACCAAATATAAAACCCTGGCCCCCTCCCTCACACCAAATATAAAACCCTGGCCCACACCCACACACCAAATATAAAACCCTGGCCGCCTCCCACACACCAAATATAAAACCCTGGCCCCCTCCCACACACCAAATATAAAACCCTGGCCCCCTCCCACACACCAAATATAAAACCCTGGCCCCTTCCCACACACCAAATATAAAACCCTGGCCCCCTCCCACACACCAAATATAAAACCCTGGCCCCTTCCCACACACCAAATATAAAACCCTGGCCCCCTCCCACACACCAAATATAAAACCCTGGCCCCCTCCCACACACCAAATATAAAACCCTGGCCCCCTCCCACACACCAAATATAAAACCCTGGCCCCCTCCCACACACCAAATATAAAACCCTGGCCCCCTCCCACACACCAAATATAAAACCCTGGCCCCCTCCCACACACCAAATATAAAACCCTGGCCCCCTCCCACACACCAAATATAAAACCCTGGGCCCCTCCCACACACCAGATATAAAACCCTGGCCCCCTCCTGAACACCAAATATAAAACCCTGGCCCCCTCCCACACACCAAATATAAAAACCTGGCACCCTCCCATACACCAAATATAAAACCCTGGGCCCCTCCCACACACCAAATATAAAACCCTGGCCCCCTCCCACACACCAAATATAAAACCCTGGCCCCCTCCCACACACCAAATATAAAACCCTGGCCCCCTCCCACACACCAAACATGAAACCCTGGCCCCATCCCACACACCAAATATAAAACCCTGGCCCCCTCTCACACACCAAATATAAAACCCTGGCCCCCTCCCACACACCAAATATAAAACCCTGGCCCCCTCCCACACACCAAATATAAAACCCTGGCCCCCTCCCTCACACCAAATATAAAACCCTGGACCCCACCTGAACACCAAATATTAAACCCTGGCCCCCTCCCACACACCAAATATAAAACCCTGGCCCCCTCCCACACACCAAATATAAAACCCTGGCCCCCTCCCACAAACCAAATATAAAACCCTGGCACCCTCCCACACAGCAAATATAAAACCCTGGCCCCCTCCCACACACCAAATATAAAACCCTGGCCCACGCCCACACCCCAAATATAAAACCCTGGCCCACGCCCACACCCCAAATATAAAACCCTGGCCCCCTCCCACACACCAAATATAAAACCCTGGACCCCTCCCACACACCAAATATAAAACCGTTGCCCAGTCCCACACACCAAATATAAAACACTGGCCATCTCCCACACACCAAACATGAAACACTGGCCCACTCCCACACACCAAACATAAAACACTGGCCCACTCCCACACACCAAATATAAAACACTGGCCCGTCCCTGCACACCAAATATAAAACCCTGGCCCCATCCCACACACCAAATATAAAACCCTGGCCCCCTCTCACACTCCAAATATAAAACCCTGGCCCCCTCCCACAAACCAAATATAAAACCCTGGCCCCCTCCCACACACCAAATATAAAACCCTGGACCCCTCCCACACACCAAATATAAAACCGTTGCCCAGTCCCACACACCAAATATAAAACACTGGCCACCTCCCACACACCAAACATGAAACCCTGGCCCTCTCCTGCACACCAAATATAAAACCCTGGCCCCCTCACACACACCAAATATAAAACACTGGCCCCCTCGCACACACCAAATATAAAACCCTGGCCCCCTCCCACACACCAAATATAAAACCCTGGCCCACACTCGCACACCAAATATAAAACACTGGCCCCCTCCCACACACCAAATATAAAACAGTGGCCCGGTCCCTGCACACCAAATATAAAACCCTGGCCCCCTCCCACACACCAAATATAAAAGCCTGGCCCCCTCCCACACACCAAATATAAAACCCTGGCCCCCTCCCACACACCAAATATAAAACACTGGCCCCCTCCTGAACACCAAATATAAAACCCTGGCCCCCTCCCACACACCAAATATAAAACCCTGGCCCCCTCCCACACGCCAAATATAAAACCCTGGCCCACCCCCACACCCCAAATATAAAACCCTGGCCCTCTCCTGCACACCAAATATAAAAAAACACAGATATAAAAACAGAGATAAAAATCCTGTGGTCTCCTCTACATTGGAGAGAACAAACGTAAACTGGGCGACCGCTTTGCAGAACACCTGCGGTCTGTCCGCAAGAATGACCCAAACCTCCCTGTCGCTTGCCATTTTAACACTCCACCCTGCTCTCTTGCCCACATGTCTGTCCTTGGCTTGCTGCATTGTTCCAGTGAAGCCCAACGCAAACTGGAGGAACAACACCTCATCTTCCGACTAGGGACTTTACAGCCTTCCGGACTGAATATTGAATTCAACAACTTTAGGTCGTGAGCTCCCTCCCCCATCCCCACCCCCTTTCTGTTTCTTCCCCCTTCCTTTTGTTTTTACCAATAAATTATATAGATTTTTCTTTTCCCACCTATTTCCATTATTTTTAAATATTTTTAAATCTTTTATGCTCTCCCCACCCCCACTAGAGCTCTACCTTGAGTGCCCTACCATCCATTCTTAATTAGCACATTCGTTTATATAATATCACCAACTTTAACACCTCTGTGTTCTTTTGTTCTGTTGGTTGTGACATCTTTTGATGATCTGCTTCTATTACTGCTTGTTTGTCCCTACAACCACACCCAACCCCCTCCACTTCTCTCTCTCTCCTCCAACCCAAACCGCCCCCCAAACAACACACCTTAAACCAGTTTATATTTCATCCCTTTCCTGGACTCACTCAAGTTCTGGCGAAAGGTCATGAGGACTCGAAACGTCAACTCTTTCCTTCTCCGCCAATGCTACCAGACTTGTTGAGTTTTTCCAGGTAATTCTGTTTTTGATTTACGAAATATAAAACACTGGCCCCCTCCCACACACCAAATATAAAACCCTGGCCCTCTCCTGAACACCAAATATAAAATCCTGGCCCACTCCCACACACCAAATATAAAACCCTGGCCCCCTCCTGAACACCAAACATAAACCCTGGCCCCCTCCCACACACCAAATATAAAACCCTGGCCCCCTCCCACACACCAAATATAAAACCCTGGCCCCCTCCCACACACCAAAAATAAAACACTGGCACCCTCCCACACACCAAATATAAAACCCTGGCCCCCTCCCACACACCAAATATAAAACCCTGGCCCCCTCCCACACACCAAATATAAAACCCTGGCCCCCTCCCACACACCAAAAATAAAACACTGGCACCCTCCCACACACCAAATATAAAAACCTGGCCCAACCCCACACACCAAATATAAAACAGTGGCCCCCTCCCACACATCAAATATAAAACCCTGGCCCCCTCCCACACACCAAATATAAAACCCTGGCCCCCTCCCACAAACCAAATATAAAACCCTGGCCCCCTCCCACGCACCAAATATAAAACCCTGGCCCCCTCCCTCACACCAAATATAAAACCCTGGCCCCTTCCCTCACACCAAATATAAAACCCTAGCCCCCTCCCACACACCAAATATAAAACCCTAGCCCCCTCCCACACACCAAATATCAAACCCTGGCCCCCTCCCACACAACAAATATAAAACCCTGGCCCCCTCCCACACACCAAATATAAAACCCTGGCCCCCTCCCACACAACAAATATAAAACCCTGGCCCCCTCCCACACAACAAATATAAAACCCTGGCCCCCTCCCACACACCAAATATAAAAACCTGGCCCCCTCCCACACACCAAATATAAAACCCTGGCCCCCTCCCACACACCAAATATAAAACCCTGGCCCCCTCCCACACACCAAATATAAAACCCTGGCCCCCTCCCACACACCAAATATAAAACACTGGCCCCCTCCCACACACCAAACATAAAACCCTGGCCCCCTCCCTCACACCAAATATAAAACCCTGGCCCCCTCCCACACACCAAATATAAAACCCTGGCCCCCACCCTCACGCCAAATATAAAACCCTGGCCCCCACCTGAACACCAAATATAAAACCCTGGCCCCCTCCCACACGCCAAATATAAAATCCTGGCCCCCTCCCTCATACCAAATATAAAACCCTGGCCCCCTCCCACACACCAAATATAAAACCCTGGCCCCCTCCCTCACGCCAAATATAAAACCCTGGCCCCCTCCCTCACGCCAAATATAAAACCCTGGCCCCCTCCCACACACCAAATATAAAACCCTGGCCCCCTCCCACACACCAAATATAAAACCCTGGCCCCCTCCCACACACCAAATATAAAACCCTGGCCCCCTCCCACACACCAAATATAAAACCCTGGCCCCCTCCCACACGCCAAATATAAAACCCTGGCCCCCTCCCTCACACCAAATATAAAACCCTGGCCCCCTCCCACACACCAAATATAAAACCCTGGCCCCCTCCCACACACCAGATATAAAACCCTGGCCCCCTCCCACATACCAAATATAAAACCCTGGCCCCCTCCCACACACCAAATATAAAACCCTGGCCCCCTCCCACACACCAAATATAAAACCCTGGCCCCCTCCCACACACCAAATATAAAACCCTGGCCCCCTCCCACACACCAAATATAAAACCCTGGCCCCCTCCCACACACCAAGTATAAAACCCTGGCCCCCTCCCAAACACCAAATATAAAACCCTGGCCCCCTCCCTCACACCAAATGTAAAACCCTGGCCCCCTCCCACACACCAATTATAAAACCCTGGCCCACTCCAGACCACCAAATATAAAATCCTGGCCCCCTCCTGCACACCAAATATAAAACCCTGGCCCCCTCCCTCACACCAAATATAAAACCCTGGCCCCCTCCCACACACCAATTATAAAACCCTGGCCCACTCCAGACCACCAAATATAAAACCCTGGCCCACCCCAACACACCAAATATATAACCCTGGCCCCCTCCCACACACCAAATATCAAACCCTGGCCCCCACGTGAACACCAAATAGAAAACCCTGGCCCCCTCCCCCACACCAAATATAAAACCTTGGGCCAATCTCCGCACACCAAATATAAAACCCTGGCCCCCTCCCTCACACCAAATATAAAACCCTGGCCCCCTCGCACACACCAAATATAAAACCCTGGCCCCCTCCCACACAACAAATATAAAACCTTGGCCCCCTCCCACACACCAAATATAAAACCCTGGCCCCCTCGCACACACCAAATATAAAACCCTGGCCCCCTCCCACACAACAAATATAAAACCTTGGCCCCCTCCCACACACCAAATATAAAACCCTGGCCCCCTCGCACACACCAAATATAAAACCCTGGCCTATGCTACTGTATCAAAGTAAAATTTTGAAAAACATTATACAAGAGAACTCTAATGGTATATTACACACACTCTCGATTTTGAATGATTGAATTATTTGAAATAATATGTGACCTGATATTTTAATTTTTTTTAGGCATTGATTCCTTTTATTTAATTAGTTAATGATGGTATATGATGTCATGGTTGGTATATGATGACTTGGAAGATCAGATAAAGAGAAGGAAAGCAACTCAATACTTGGGAGATGATTCTTAAAGGGAAGCTTTAACACCCAGTTTAAGATGTAGACTGTGCGAGGAAGAAAATCATAAAGTCCGATTTCATAATAAATTTGTTGGAGTTAAATGGTGAGCGAATGAATAATTGTGCTGTTTTGGTTACACAGTTTGAAAATCCAGGTGGCACGATTAAAGCAGCCAAATCAGAGAAATTGAACTAAAAGAGTGGTAAAATGTGAATTTGAGTCATCCACACAGAATCCTGAGGAAATGCAGCGTTTGAATGTTTAATCCAAGTGTTTCGAACATCAGCAGCCGGCCGTCCAGCAGGTGACAGCAGAGTTCCTGAGCTCCACCTACTGGTAATTCAAACTCTTTATAATACACATATTTGTGCAGGAAAGAGAATAAGAGCAGGTTTTATAGTTTTGAGGGTAGTGTCACTTGGACGTGTATTTCCATGCAGTTGCTTTGTTAAATATTTTAGGACACTCTATTTGCACATTGCAACAGCCTATACACTTTAAAAGTAATTAATTGGCTGTAAATTGCTATGGGACATCCTGAGGTCATGAAATGCACTTTGTAAATGCAAGTCATTCTTTTGTTTCTTCCATTGTTTTTACAAGTCTCGTGTGAAACAGGCTGTTAAAGTAGATAATATTAAGTAAACAACAACAGGTGAGCATTGTTCTGCAAAAGGAAGGAAGTCTCCCCCTTTTACTTCCATAAAGGGAACATCTGGGATCCAAACTGAGCACACAACACGTTTTGTATTTCATCTCCCCTTCCCAAACACCGAAGGACCATGGGAAAGAGAAATTAACTGATGAGAATTATTTTTAACTACAATTTCCCTTTGTATTTTGCTTCAATGAATGCTGGTTCAAGTAGGAAATGCAGATTTCAGATTACACACAAACAACACTCAAGAAGTGAACTGCTCTGGAGCTGATAAACAGTGGCCGACTTCACAAGGAACAAAGTTCCAAACTTATTAAAAAGTGTCCCAGTTTTTAAAAGTGAAAAGAAATACAGGGAATAACACAGCAGTCAATTCGTAGGTTGTTGCCCAACCTGTTGTGCACGTCTGGCATTCCTATCCTTAGCTATCATTTTGAGTTTGATGAGCATTTTATAATCCCCCCCTTTCTCTTTGTAGTTCTGCCCATTATGCCACTGCAACTCTTTCTTCTGAGCAGCGGTGTCTCATTCATGAGCCCCCCGAACTGATCTGCCGATGTTCAGTCCAAGGAAACATCAGGGAGGGAATTTTCCCAGGTAAGGAGAGGTAGGCTCGGGGAGTTAAATCCCCCAATAGTCACATTGGGTCAGGATCCCAACATCATCCCACCCACTTCCAGGTTCTGCCCGGGTGGGTGTTTGGTGAGCATGGAACCCACTTGGAGGTGTCAGATTAGTAACTAAAATATATTAATAGGTAATTAACTCCTACTTTAACCAACTATTCAGGCCTTGACGGGCAATAGATCTATTTGCCGAGCTGTGTGGAATTCACAGAGGTGAGTCCACAGCACGGAGAGCTGAAACTGACAGGCTGGGAAGGCTTTGATCAGTTAAACGGAAGAGTTCCAGCCACGGCCAGGTGAGAGACTGCTGCTCACAACACGTCTTCTCAGACAGTGCACCCACTGCTTGATAGGCAATTGCTAACTTCTTGGAAGTCAGTTTAGTCTATCTTGCATGTCACTGAGCCTCAGCCGCACTTTCCTACTGCCAGCCCTCACCATAGCATGGGAGCAGACTATACAGCTCTTGCTTGCACTCTGCTGAAAAGCAAGCAGAGCTCTAGTCTGGCTTACGTGTGATTCCAGAACCACAGCAATGTGGCTGACTCTTAAATGCCCTCTTAAATGGCCCAGGAAGCTATTCAGTTCAAGGGAAATTAGAGATGGGTAACAAATGATGGCTTTGCCACAATACCCACATCCCATGAAAGAACTAAGAAAAAACAGCAAGAGCATCATTGAGAACAGCACCAGCTGCCTTCTCCTTGATCACATGTCTCTCCATAGGGCACAGAGGATGGACACAGGGAATCAGTTCCAAGGAACAGGGTCTAAAGCCAGAGGATCAGCTCTCTCAATATGCCTGAGCACAAGGGTCTTAGGAGGTTCAGGTTTTCACGGCAGGTCATTGCTGATATCAGCAGACTTCTGGAACAAGACCTCCTTCCCAGCGGCCAGGTAACCATGTATTGCCAGTGGTCATCGAGGTGCCTGTGCTGGAGGACTACCCTCAGGGTCTCTGCCTCTCTCTGAAGTTGTGTGTTCCCTTCTCCTGCATGGAGAGAAAGCAGAGGGGTAAGAGTGCTAGAAATGGCTTGCATAGAGAGGAGATGAGTGACTGTGAGGCATGGGTGAGAGATGGCAATAGCATGAGGTGGGTTTGAGTGTTGGCTGTTCAGATGGGGATGTGAGGTGCCTGGAGGAAGAGGAAGGAGTGGAGTTGTAAGGTTTGTTGGTCTGAGGAGTGCTGTGCAGGAGAATGCTGGAGAAGTCAGAGTGTGGGACTTGGCAGCTGAAGTTGTTAAACTACTCACCTTTCCCAACTTCCAGAGTTCATGGATCCTCTTGGTGCCCTGTCTCCAGGTTGGAGGGAGCACAATCCTGTCGCTGACTGAAAACAGAAAAGGCTGGAAAAACGCAGAAGGTCTGAGAGAGAAACAGAGTTAACATTTCAAGTCTGTATGACACTTCTTCAGAGATTTAACCTGTTGCTGACTTCCTCAGCCATTTCCTTCTACAACTGCTTGGTTGGGGAGGTTTCCTTTACCTCCCGTCCTTGGGTAATCTAACCTCACCGCAGCCCCTCCCATCCCACAGCAGGATCTCCGGGTAAGAGTGAAGGACCTGGGGAGCTGCCGTCCCAGGTCTCAGTTCCAGAATCGTAATGCTGCAGCCTCAGGAATCCACGTCTGGTTCAGTCTTTCTGAGATAGGCAAGGGTCCCTTTAATTCAAAACCATTCCCTTTTCAATGATTTTGAAAGGAAATTGGATGGACACTGGAGAGAAATAAACTTGCAGGGCTACGGGGATAGAACAGGGGAATGGGACAGACTGGATTTCTCAATTGAGAGCCGCAAGGGCTCAAAGGCCTCCTCCTGTGCTGTAATACTGACTCTACCGGCAGTGTTTAATGGAGGTGATGGGGAACTCGCCCACTGGCTGGAAAGCTGGCGAAAGTCCCTCTTTTAGAGGAAGGCCCACAAAATTAAATGCCACTCAGACACTTAACTGGACTGCAACGGACCCTGTTCCGAGATCAGGGGCCCCAGGGGTGGAAGTCCTGCCTGTCGAGAGTAGCTTGGCCAATAAGAGACTGGCAGCTCTATTGAATGGCAGCACCACAGGGGAGACGATAGCTGCTGCTGGTCCCACACCCCCCCCGAGGCCTAGTGTCCTTGCTGGATCCCATGCCACAAGTGAGTGAGGGTAGGAAGTAGGGGGTTGGTGGTTGCAGGGTGGGGATCACCGGGGAAGTGGGTCAGCAGCAAGCGGAAGGGGTGGCTCTGATTAGGCCCCACCTCCTTGATGCTAGGTCCCTCAATCAGGAACTATGTACCTTTGAATGAGGGCCCCACCCTGGGAACCTGCAAGCAACCCAGCACCCAACACAAGTTTGTTTCTCATGCTCCACCAGCCTGCCTGCCACCAACTTAATCAGGGTGGAGGAGGATAGACACTTCCCTCAGAGTCCCCAACCACCACCTTCCTACCTGATTAAATGCCCCTGCCCCCTGTCCCCACCACCAAACTTGCCTTGGGGGAGGGCATTAAAGCTCTTAGACTCTGTGACTCTTTGATAAATCGAGCCCGTGACCCCCATTCATTCTCTGATTGATTGGGAAACCCGGGAGCAAGATCAGTTTATCAGCTGATGAACCATCAGTTTAAAAATCTACCCATCCAATCTAGCCACCATGCACTTGGCAGACAGCTTATTTATAACGTGATTCAAAATATTAACTTCACAGGCACTCCTTCCTGACTAAATAGTTGTGTCCCTGTGCACTCATCTGGTTACTATTGTCATGACAGCGAATCATAGCCCTGAATTACTTATGGACATATTGAACTGTTTTATAGAAGACGTGTTTTTTTTAAAAAAATACATACAAACAAAAGCTGGCTGAGAATGCCACGTCACCACTTTCTGGAAAATTCCTGTGTGGATTATACTTGACTGAGTAGTCCAGAGAGACCATGGAATGTCGCAGCTAAAAAGGTGTTAAGGCCCACTTTAACTGGAGACACTTGAAAGGAAGAGGTGCAATGCAAAAGACTGAACTTTAGTCTCCTGTGGTTGCAGAGACAATGGAGACTAATTATCACATCTCAGAGTTATATATCAGGATGTGGAAATGATTGAGTTGAAGAAAGCAGATTCTAGGTGAAAGACATGTTTGTTTTTTCCCTTCCAGGAATACACAAGAAAAGGGGTTAAAAAGCCAGTTGCAAACCTGATCTGTGCGTTTTAGTTCTGGTGTGCTAGTGTGTGTGGTGAAGGTCACAGCAGAACAGCAACTAGGCATCCCTGCAACTTGCAGGTAAAAGTCCCTCTCTCTCTGTTGCTGTAGGTAAGTCAGCAAAGCCCCGGTCAAAGAGGAAACAGGACAACTCCTTTAGCTGACCTGCAGAGCCAAGTGTGTCCAAACCAACTGCTCAACTGCCAAAGTCAGCTCCACTGGAAACACCCAACTTTACAGCCATAGCGTTTCGCCATCTACTCCACATGGACAAGCCAAAGACTGATTCGCATATCTTTTCAAACTTCTACTTTTGGACTCAACTTCTCATTTTTGATCTCTGTTGCATTTTTATTAAGTTTTTCTTGGGTCTTTAGTAATTAATAAACTTACCCTTTCTTTGACTCAAGAAAGCCTAGTTAAATTGACTCCTTCTAAAACATAAATGCATTTGGATAGGGAAAAGGTATCCATGAGGGAAGGGGTCCCTTTTAAATTTAACCTTGTTGTGACCAACTGAGGGGGTTGAATAAAGAAGAGGAGCCAGTTCATTCCTCCTCACCTGGGAGCATAACAAAATTGGGGTCCCAATCGAGGTATCTCGTTCAGCGTCATAACAAACTGGGGGACCTCACGCCTGGGGACTGGTTGTAACACTCTGCAGCACACCAATCCACAGGACCCTATTAATTAATCCGGGATATAAGTAATATGCATGTGCTATCATTTTAAAGTACATGGAGGAAAGTCTATGACAGGTTTTTCAGTAAATTTAATAAGTCTATCCAGTTTATATAAAACTGAATTATTTATGTAACCTAGTCATGTGCACCAGCAGATGTAAAATTTGCTCTGTATTCATGCAATTATTGTTATTAATTAATTGCTAATAGAGCCATGGATGGTAGAATCAGAGAAGGATACAACACTCAAGGAAGCCTTTCATCCCATCATGCGTGGGCCAGCTCTTTGAAACAGTTATTCAGTTAGGCCCACGTCTCTGCCCTTTCTCAATTGCCCTGCAAGGGTTTCTCCTTGCACATATTTACCTAACAGCATTTTGAATGCTACTATTGAATCTGCTTCCGTTTCCAGATCAAAACAATTCACTGCATAAAAATATTCTCCTCTTCTCATCTCTGGTTTTTTTTGCCAATCACCTTATATCTGTATCCTTTATCAACCCTTCTGCCACAGGTTCTCTTTAATTACTGTTCATGATTTTGAATATCATTATTAAAACTCCTCTTAGCCTTCTCTGCCTTAAGGAGACCAAACAGGATTTCTCCAATCCCTGAAGTCTAGTAAATCTTCTCTCCACATCCTCTGAGACCTTGATATCTTTCCTAAAGTGTGGTACTCAGGATAGGACACTATACCCCAGCTAGGGCCTAACAAGTGGTTTATATGTTTTATGATGTTTAGGATAACTCCCTTGCTTTACTCTGTGTTTATAAAGCCAAGCAACCTGTATAACTTTTAAACAACCGTCTCAACTTCAAAAATTTGTGTACATAAAACCCAAGGTCTCGTTGCTCCTGAACCCCCTTTAAAACTGTATCATTTAATTAATGTTGCTCATTCTTCCTGCCATTATGCATGACTTGACACTTCTGTGCATTAAATTACACCTGCCATGTGTCTGCCCATTTCACCAGGCTATGTCCTCCTGAAGTTGGTTACTATCCTCCTCATTGTTTACTAACTTCCTGAGTTTTATCCACGGGTTGAGGCGTACCTCTCATTCAGCAGGCCAATATGCCGGCTTTCACTTAATTAGCCCACCAGCCTCCCACCAGGCTCGGGACAGAAAGCCCTGCTTGGGGATCTCCTGATGGTAAGACTGCCGATTTTGTTTGTGGTGGACAGGGGCTCTCTCGTGAGACCCTGAATGAACTGTAAGGAAGACCTGAGATCCTACGTATCAGGATCACATATCGCTGTCCTTCCATTTGACTTGGGGTGTTGTGTCAGAAAGGCTGACAACTTTGTGACTGTGAAAGTCACCAGAGTTAAAATTCATGGCTTAAAGATCAGATTCGAGTGCACGGGGAGTGGGGTGTGGACTGCACATGCAGTTAACATGCATGTAGGCAGCTGCCTACTGATTTTATTAATCTAGGCATGCAGCCATCACTAGCTGTGCAAGTCATTGGCCGCACATCTATTGCAGATCCAACAATCAGGAGTCTGCGACATCACTGTAACAGCACCTTTTAGAGTGTTGTGGGGTGTTCTCTCCACACAGAACAAGGAAAAACTTGGTTAAAAATTAGCTGAAGGTAGGTGCAAGGGGAGGCGGGTTCAGATTTCTCCCATGCTGCACTGGAGATCTTGGTGTAGGCAGGAGGAGGAGCATCCTCTTCAAGGGACCAGGAGGGACATCCTCCTAGAGGGTCAGGAGGAGGGAGATCCTCTTCATCCCAGGGGGTTGGAAGTCCCCTAGGCATTTTTTTTCCCAGACAGTAGGAAAAGAAATTGCCAAGTATGCCAAGGTTAAGTCCATTGCACCCAGAACTTGGCTGCAGTGCCATAAGAAATCTGATGATATAACTGAGTTATTACAATGAGAAGCTGTTCCACTTACATCCTCATTTATAACAACACTGACAGTGGGTGCAAAACTCCCCTCCCCAACTACCCTTTGTTTCGAGTTCACAGAATCACAGAAACTGGTTTAGTGTAGAAGGAGGCCATTTGACCCATGATGTCTGCACCGGCTCTCTGAGCGTTTTAACTTGATGCTAATCTGCTGCCTTTTCCCCATAACCCTGCACATTGTTTCTATTTAAATAATCATCTAATGCCCTCTTGAATGCCTCAATCGAACCTGCCTCCACCACACTTCCAGGCTGTGCATTCCAGACCCTGAACCACTTGCTGTGTGAAAAAGTTTGTTCTCACCTCGCATTTCAAAGGCAGCAGTACTTCTTAATGTCTTTCTCAATGTGAAGCCTTTATTGAAATGATGTAAAATGACATCTTACAGAGAGATTGCCTCGTGGCAGAGGTCACATGAATACAGCAAGCTAGGTAAGACATGTAGTAATGTTGCACTTCAAAACCCAAACATCCTTCGCTCTACTACAATGACTGCACCACTCATCATCACACCTTCCTCATACTCCCGCACTCACCATTATTACACCCTCATTTACCTAATACTCGCATAAAGAAAGAAAGACTTGCATTTATATAGCACCTCTCATGACCCCAGGACATCTTAGAGTTCCATGCAGCCAATTAAGTACTTTAAAGTGTAGTCACAGTTTTAATGTTGGAAATATAGCAGCCAATTTGTGAACAGCAAGCTCCCAGAAATATCAAGCGATGATCACCAGCTAGTCTGTTTTTCAGCGATGTTGATTGAGGGATAATAAGATAATAATTGCGCTTCTTCAGTATAGTGTCATTGTACCTTTGTGCCCACCTGCAAGGGCCAATAGGCTCTCGGTTTAACATTTCATCTGAAAGATGGCATCTCAAAGAGTGCAGCTCTTCCTCAGTACGGTACTGGAGTGTCAGTTTCGCTCTTTGTGCTCAAGTCCTGGAGTGGAACTTATGGCAATCTGAGGTGCAATACAACTTTAAAAGACTGTGAGCAGATTGACCATGCTACTGTAAGACCCAATAGCTGTGTAGCGCAGGCTATAATTTTAATGTTAGTCTAGAGTAGGGCCTGTCTGTAGAAGCACACATCATGTTAGTGCTCTGCTGTTGGTGTAAATAAATAGTATGTGCTTCATTTCATATTGGTCTCTGCGTCTGCAGTATGTTGTAATTGACTCGCCTGCCAACAGATAATTATGCAACCAGTTCACAAGCAAAGCGACTCCACAGTAAAACATAATAGATCTTGAACACAACCTTCTGACTCAGAGGCTAGAGTGTTACCAACTGAGCCATGGCTGACACTGTCACCATGACAACCAGGTTCTCCAAACACCTCACAAAATACTCACTAAAACATCTCCTTCTTACTTGCAGGAGGAGGTGGGGCACTATACTAGACAGCTAGCTGGAACCAGAGAAGGATGAGTCTGTACCCATATCCTCCCTAGAAGAGACCATGCTAGCTACCTTGGAAAGGAACTTTGTGAAACCGATTTTTGGCCTTCTCACCGTATTGTCTGCTCACACCACCTAACACGCCCGACGCCAGTGGGCACGGACAATTCCGACAATAGAGTCCTTTCATGGAATATTCCAATGGTTTAATACTACAATTTTACAAATAAACTTCATTTGGTTTCATCACATTGTTTAACCCTCCTTGTGCCCTAATCCAAAAATCTCTCTTAGTTGTCACATGGGTGCAGCTGCTGCAAAACATTATGAAGTTCTTGAGATGGTGATAGCTCTTTTCTCAAGATACCCATGACCTGAGATGAACATGGGATATGGGGAAGGATGACTCTTTGTCATGAACTCTGGAAGCCCTGGTTCTACAAAGCTGATGAAGCCATGATCAACCTGTACAGTCCTCTGGACAGGCCACACTTTGAGCAATCAGTCCTGTTTTGATTGACATGACCCAAGGGAGACATTCACGCGTCAGTGCAGGAAAAAGCTACAAGACTGATGCCTAGGGGTAGAATGTCGGCTGAGTTTTCCTGATCTCCCACTATAGCAGTGGTGGAAGATACCAGGATCAGCCATGATTTCAGTGAATGGTGGAATAGGCTCAAGGAGTTGAATACATACTCCTGTTCTTATTAATTGGCTGAATCCCTGCGGATACAGTCTTAGCTGCTTTATGTCATTACTCCGAGGTTTCCATCAATCTTCTGTCAAAGTTAATGGTGGACGAGCAGGAGAACCCAGCAGAAATTCCAGAGGCTAGTGCCAAAACTGAGTTATGAAGAAAAATATGGCCATTCCAGCCTGGAAGTGATCATCATACAATGATAGAAAAACCCAACAGGGAAGGAGGCCATTTGACCCTGCATGCCTGTGCAGATATATATATAATTGTAACAGAAATGACCAGCGAAATTATGAAGTTGGCTTTGGTGGGGGGGGGGGGTGGTTTAATATTTGCTTCTCGATGAATAAGTCCCACATGTAAAAGCTGCCACATGAATAAACCTGACAACCAATGATGCTGTGTTATGAATAGCATTAGGGATGTTTTCAATAGAAAAATAATCTTTTGGCCCATTTGATTTCCCAGGCAATCTCTTGAGATTTACTAATCTTCCTACCAATTTTTTAATGCCTAATAAATGAAAGGAAGTAACAGAGGAAACAGCTGCCTTTAGGGGCGGGGATATGGAACTCAATTTAAAGAGACAGTCCTTCCTACTCAGGCCGTGCTTTTAAAAAAACCTTATGAACAAAACAATCAAAATGACACAATGATTGAGTTCATATACCTCAAGAAGCACAGTGTTTTTAGGAAACATCCTTGCTTGAACTCATACAGCTCTTTGTTCATGCATTGCAGCTTATCTCACTGAGGGTTCAGCAACTGAACTTATAGACTGGGTCATTACCTTGCCTGAAAGAAGAGCAAATCTCTGCTGACTGCTCTCATAGAGTTTGATGGACATCCAGCCAGGATGCCCAGCACTGGGGAAGTGGCATGAAGAAGGCCTCAAGGAAGGTGACATCATCTTAAGGTGTTTACGTATTCTTCCCAAGTCCCTTCAAAGGACTGAAGACGTGCCAGAGAGGAGACGGGCACTGGCAGTCACTGTATCGTTGGAAGTTGCTGCAGCGGCTGCAGAGACATCACGTGGTTCTGTACCAAGTGCAATCAGGCCATGACCATCTCAAAATGTTCACAGCAGCTTCTATCGCTCAGGGAGGACCAACACAACCTTAGGTTGATGTACAGGACAAGTAGACATTGCAGGGACACCGAGTGGACCCACACATCACACCTGACCATTCCAAATAATACTTAGTAAATGGGAAGCTTTACATTTCTCCTTTGTATGTTGTACGTTGTGTGTATTTTGAGTTTGCTTGAGGAGAGGTAATAGCAGTGCTGGGTAGAGGACTGAAAGATAGGAGAGCAGCTGGAATGCAGGGAATGGACACTGTCCTCTTGGTTCTGCAATGTGTGACTGCCCATAAGGAAGACCAACGTTAGCCACTAATAGGGGGGCCCATCATTGGAAATAGTTCGGGATCATTTCCACCAAGGTTACCTGCCATAACTTCACCAGAAGGCCCAGGGAAACAGCATAAATGGTGAAGTTATGAAAGGACAACCAACCATGTGAAAGAATATGGAAATTTGCTCATCCTACACAGCAGTTCCACATCCATTTTTCTGTTTGTACATTATTTCTACCTGTCTCCTTCCT
This sequence comes from Carcharodon carcharias, assembly GCF_017639515.1. Classification (NCBI taxonomy): domain Eukaryota; kingdom Metazoa; phylum Chordata; class Chondrichthyes; order Lamniformes; family Lamnidae; genus Carcharodon; species Carcharodon carcharias. The sequence goes on from NC_054471.1 coordinate 197,257,665, forward strand.
CCTTGCCTTTCTCTCTCCTGTAGGACTGCACAGCATAGGCCTCCACTCCCATCTGCTGCCCGCTCACTCCCTTTTGGAAGCCAAAATGATGCTGCTGTTGCACTCAGTGATGATCTTGCTGACTTTGGTTAAACTGTAGAGCGGCATCATACCAGAGCATTCAGTGTCCTAATGGTGTGCTCCTGAGAAACTCAGGCACTGCCTACGCTTTCATTGTACTGCATTCTACCTCTGGGACTTCGTCAGTCACAGCTGCCAAGGGTGTTATAACAGCCATTCATCGAGCCCAACCCTAATAATAACAACATATAGAGCGTTGCAGAATAAAAACATCATGGCTGCTTCCAGGGTAATACCATCAATGTGGAGAGGTCTCAGTTTGCATTATAGATTGGTATCCCTTTTTTAATTTGTTCATGGGATGTGGGCATCACTGGCTGGGCCAGCATTTATTGCCCATCCCTAGTTGCCCTTGAGAAGGCGGTGGTGAGCTGCCTTCTTGAACTGCTGCAGCCCATATGGTGCAGGTACACCCACAGTGCTGTTAGGAAGGGTTTTGACCCAGCAACAGTGAAGGAACGGTGTTATATTTCCAAGTCAGGATGGTGAGTGACTTGGAGGGGAACATCCAGGTGGTGGTGTTCCCATCTATCTGCTGCCCTTGCCCTTCTAGATGGTCATGAAGTGTTTAGAAGGTGCTGTATAAGGAGCCTTGGTGAGTTCCTGCAGTGCATCTTGTAGATGATACACACTGCTGCTACTGTGCGTCAATGGTGAAGGGAGTGAATGTTTGTGGATGGGCTGCTTTGTTCTGGATTGTGTCAAGCTTCTTGAGTGTTGTTGGAGCTGCACTCATCCAGGCAAGTGGGGAGTATTCCATCACACTCCTGACTTGTGCCTTGTAGATGTGGATAGGTTTTGTGGATCCAGGAGGTGAGTTACTAACTGCAGGATTCCTAGCTTCTGACCTGCTCTTGTAGCTACAGTATTTATATGGCTAGTTCAGTTCAGTTTCTGGTCAATGGTAACCCCTAGGATGTTGATAGTGGGGGATTCAGTGATGGTAATGCCATTAAATGTCAAGGGGCGATGGTTTGATTCTCTCTTGTTGGAGATGGCCATTGCCTGGCACTTGTGTGGCACGAATGTTACTTGCCACTTGCCAACCCAAGCCTGGATATTGTCCAGGTCTTGCTGCATTTGGACATGGACTGCTTCAGTATCTGAGGGGTCATGAATGATGCTGAACATTGTGCAATCATCAGCGAACATCCCCACTTCTGACCTTATGGTGGAAGGAAGGTCATTGATGAAGCAGCTGAAGATGGTTGGGCCGAGGACACTACCCTGAGGAACTCCTGCAGTGATGTCCTGGAGCTGAGATGACTGACCTCCGACAACCACAACCATCTTCCTTTGTGCTCGGTACGGCGCCAACCAGCGGAGAGATTTCCCCCTGATTCCCTTAACATACACATAGCAGTTAGTATGGTGCACTTGCGGCTACATGGGTTCCATTTATAACCTGGATCCTTAAGAAGCCTGACAACTGATAAACCTTCCATTTCCTTTCCAACGGGTGTCTTCTTTCCACTGAGAACAGGATAAAGGTATTTCTCTAGCAAATTGGCATCAGTCATGAGTTCTAGACATGAATTAATTGTGAAAAAGTTAAATACTACCAATACTGGAAGAAAAGCAGAAAATGCTGGAAATACTCAGCTGTTCTGGCAGCATTTGTGGAGAGAGAAACAAAATTCACATTTCACGTCATTCAAACTGGGACAAATAAATTGTAGACTGGCTTGTCTGGCAGATATCCCCTGTGGCCTTAAACAACAGGGCTCAATGACAAAGGGCAGAATCGTTCCAGATTTATACTAGGTGCGGTAGCGAGTGGGTAAAACAAAGTTTTACCCCCCAGCCATGATGGCGGGTTTTCAAGCCGCATCGTTCCAAACCCAGCACATTATTTATGCAGTCCCGGGAAACACGCCGTTCTCATTCCCCCTCCAGTCATCATCTCGCCAATCCATCACACCGGCCACCATATTTATAGCCCAGCTGTGCACACACATCTCAGTGCTTCCAGCCCATAACTGCTGCAGGGAAGGTGTCCACGAAAGGAATAAAGACTCCAGCCCCCAGGTTTAGCAACGTGTCACTGGAACGCCTTTTGGATGCCATGGGCTCCTGCCAGGGGTCTTCCACGCCCACTCTGGCCGCAGGATGGTCAGCAGCGTAACCAATCCGGCTTGAGAGGCAGCAGCAGCTGTGGTCAGCACCAACACCCTTCAGAAGAGGACAGCCACCCAGTGCCACGTGCGGATGAATGATCTCCTCCGTTCCACCAGGGTAAGTCATTCTCCTCATCACTCTCAACTCACACACTCCCAAACCCATCACACACCCACAGGGCCCTCACTCACTGCCAGTGCAAGGGTCATCACCATTCACTCTCTCACACACATTGACATTGTCCTCATCCTGTCCATGGGACCACTCACCACCCACACAGGCCAGGCACATTTATCATCTGGCCTGGCAGGCATCCTGCTTATACTCTCTCCATCTGTATCCATGCAGAACAAGCTGGCACACAACAAGAGGGAGAGGTCACAGACGGGTGGAGGAATGCCTGAGATCAAGGTCCTCACAGACTTTGAAAACAGAGCCATCCAGCTGGCCGGCGATGACCGGGACCGGTCCTGTGCTGACAGTGAGGTCAGTGCTGCTCAACCAAGTGAGGGTCCAGCAGTGCAACATCCATCAGACAACCATGCTGTGAGTGATGTGTCCTGTTTCACAGGCCACTGCCATGCACTAATTATCCCTCCTTGTTTTCACAGACACATCTGGGAAACAGCCGACAGAGTCCATGACCCAGGGTCTCCAATCAAGCCCCAAAGAAACCTCTGAAGAGGAATCTGGAGGCACCTTCCCTGAACTCCCATCACAGCGTCACCCACACCCTCCACCAGCGCAGAGACACACACCTCGGTGGGACATGGCTTTAGAGTAGCCTCAGGATCACAATCTGGTGAGCACATCGTACTTTCACAGCAATAGAGGCAGGGACTTCTCAGGTGTCCAGCACTTGGAGGGCTGCTGGAGGCCAGAAATTTGCAGTGTCCGAGTCAGATGACGACCCTCTGGACTCGGTCATGTCTCAGTTGCAGGAGCTGCAAAGACAGGCTCGGGAACATCAGGAAGGGATGTCCGCTGCACTCCTCAGATTGCAAGGCACGATGGAGGAGTCTGTCCACCTTCAGCCTGAGGTGATAGCGCCGGCAATGCCAACGCACCGAGGTCAACACTGGCAGGATGGCAGCCACTGGAGACCTTGGTCCAGGATGTCGCTCCTGCACTGCTGCTCGGGCTCAACTCCATCACTTCTGCCATAGTTGGCCTCTAACAGTGCGTATGTGAGAGGAGTGCAGGGCAGCTCGATCTCACTCCAGCCACCCCTTCTCCTCAAGGAGTAAGCCAGGGGCCCCCAGGCACCCATAGGGAGGAGGATCAACAGGTGCACACACTGGGGCCATCCATCCAGGTGATTCTGGGAGTATCCAGCCCATCCGAATCCCCTCTTCCTGTGGTATCAGCAGCTCCAGCTCCACAGGCCAAGGAGGGAGCCACTGGCACACAGCAGGACCCCAAAAGCAGGCCGGGGCCCTCCAGGTCTCAGCCTCCAGAAGACGCCCACCAAGGGTGTTGCAGTCAGCAGGCTGCCCCCACCTCCACTGTGGGTGTCTGGGGAGCAGCAAGATGTAGCAGCAGGGCTAGGAAAATTAAGGAGAATTAGTTGCACAGCCTGGGTATGAGTGTTAATCACTTGTACATATTGTTCACCATTGTAAATAAACTCCCAATAATGTCTCCCTGCCTGTGGCTCCTTGTTCTGATGAGCAGTGTTCTCATCACTCAGATGTGAAGCCTTTCTGTACAAGATAAAGGCAGGTATCTCAGTCCAGGGCCTCTTCCCCGTGCTCTATGCAACCTTCAGACAAACGTACTGATGCCTGCACCTCGATGGTGCTGGTCATTGCTGCCAGAATGTTGTGGGCAGGCATCACAGACTTCCCTCGTTCTCTCTGTGTGCTCTCAGCATCTTTAATGTGGGGCTGTCACCCATCTCTTCAGCATCTGTAACTAGTGGCGCTGTGCTCCTGAAGGGCTCAGGTGCTGAAGGCAGACAGAGGATCAGATGCTTCTAAAGTTTCATGGCTGCATCTCTATGATATGACCCTGATCACAAAGGGCAAACGAGTTGCTCTCAGCCAGACAGGAGTCAGAAATTCGCAGAGGCTGTGTGAAGATCTATGGAAAGTCTGCACTGCATGTTGTCATCATCCTCCTGCAATCGAGCGACTGTTGGGGCCTCCACTGTGTCTCCATAACAGGAACATTATCACAGAGGGTATGTGCATTGCCATAAGGCAGACTGAAGTCAAACATTCATAAATACAATGTGAGGATCTATGGTGTCACCTCACTGCATGTCATCGTCCTCCACAAATCTAGCAGCTATGAGCACCTCCCGAGAACAACTGCCTCATCTGGCCAGAGTGAGGGCCTTATCCCCTTCATCGTCGTCCACATCCTCTTCGTCAGAGAAGACCTCCAGCTCTTCCATCTCCTCCTCAGCCAGCTCCCCACCCCATTGCAGTCCCAGGTTGTAAAGGGTACAGCAGGCGACAATGTTGTGTGACCCCCTCTGTGGACGATATTGCAGGGCTCCACCAGACCGGTCCAGGCACTGGAACCGCACCTTCAGCATCCCGATGGTCTGCTCCACCAAGTTGCAGCATGAGCCTCCTTATAGTGTTACTCTGCTGCAGTCTGAGGTCGCTGCACGGGTGTCATGATCCTGATGTACTCCTCCTGCAGTATGAAAGAGAGAGACACGTGGGTTAGCATGGGTGTTTTAAGAATCTGTCCTAGTTAAGGATGAAAGCCCCTTAATACATCCTGGAGAGTGCTGGACACCACTTGGATGTCCAGAGTGTAGTGCGCTGCATTGGCTGCCCGAAACCCCACCCACCTCCCCCCCACTCCACTTTGCCCATTGGACTGCAGGCTGTGCTCTCAGCTCAGGCACAGGCATTCTCCTAACCCACACTGCAAGGCTGTACTGTGAGCTTGAACCATGGGGGAGACTGGTCCACACTGGGATGATGACATTGCAAGGGGCTGTGAGCACCTCCACCAGTGACTGCTCCATGGCTTTAGCAAGGAGATTGTACAATGTGCCCGGTCGTCCAACTGTTCTGCAGTTCACTAAAATGCTCATGACTTTGCAGTCTGTGCCAGCGGGGGGAGGTGAAAAGCTCTGGAACATTTGGTGGCTCTTTGATGCCTCTGTGTTGCTTGAGTGGGCAGAGAAGCTAGAAACCCGACTTCAATCAGATCAATGTGGCTGCGCCTGAACTGTCTCAGCTGCAGTGGAATGGTCACTTTATACAAGGTGTCCCCGATGTGTGCCCGCTTCCCTCACCCACCCTTCCCCCCATCCCAAATGCTTGTGCGCTATAGTCAATGGCAGGGCCACCCTTGCACCCCCCCCCCCACCCCCACCCCCACACCCCCCCCCCCCCCCCACCCCGCACAAGTCACCTCACCGGCAGGGCTGCCCTTGGCCCCCCCCCACCCCCAAAACAAAGTCACGTAAACCACAAGGGCTGTCCTTAACACCACCCCGCCCCCCCGAAACTAGTCACCTCAACTGCAAGGCAGCCCTTGCCACCACCCCCCCCCACTCCCCACAAGTCGCCTCACCGGCAGGGCTGCACTTGATGCCCCCTCAACACTCCTCAAACTTGAAGTCCAACAGGCGACCCTGGTGGGTGATGTGCAATGTTATTGTGCACTCACCTCCGAATTCCCCTCAAAGTGCAGCCCGCCAAGTGCACGCCTTTTATATGCTGTCGTGAAACACATCGGCTGGCAATCCCACCAGATGACCCAGCAGAGGCGACAATTCCCCGGCAGTCTGGCCTAATGTGCATCGGTACTACAATGAGGTTCCTGACATCTGATGGTGGGAAACACAGACCAGCGTGGGCGGGCTGAGTGGACGATCGCGAACTGGCTTCACCCGGTCGTGAAACCGATTGCACCATATTGTCCGCCCACGCCGCTGACCGTGCCTGACGCCGGGGGACACAGAAAATCCCAGCCATGCCCTAGTGATTGTTATTGCTTTGGAAGGAGTCATCCTAGTCATTAGCATGTGTGTAGATAAGATTGCAGCAGTTACTTATAGTTCAGTCACTGGCTCTCTTCCTAATGGAGGCATTGATATGTTTGCTCTGGTATTTCCAGGTAAGATTAACTGGGCCAGTAAGTACAGGCATTTGAGTATTAGGGGAAGTGACTTTTGAGGTAACTTCAGGTTTGAAATTGTGTCTTCATGAATTGGGCCTCCTATTCCAATTCATGGTTAGCTATGTTTTGTACTGGAGTAGGAATTGGTTTTAACATGAGGGAATATACTCCCTGAGGTACAGACTTGAAAATATTACGCCTTTATGAATTGTTCTCCACATCCAATTGACCACAACTGTATGGAATAGCCAAAGGGAACTCTCACCTTCCCAGCTTGGTTATCTGCACCTTGTTCAACTGTAGCAATTGCCAAGAGTTCAGCAAAGTGCATCTTACCTGAATTGTTGTTTTCCATAATGACATTCCCATGTAATTGTCCACAGAGCTTTGGATATAACTTATATGTGAAGTTCCTTTCCAACTAATATTGTGCTCCCTACTCTTGCCCAAATCTGCACTAACATCTATGAATAAAGATACAAATGACCTGACCCAGGAAATTTGAGTGTGTTTAAGACATTACCACCCAACTGGAACCAACACCAACTTTTAACCTTTCAGATATCACTTGCCCCTTAAAGCTTAAACATTTTAAGCAACTACAGAATAAAGCAATCCAAATCAAAAATGTCCTAGTTCACTCATGATGTTCAATAATTCAGAAGTGTTAACTTGCTCGGTGTTGATTGTACCTCAAACTTTTTACAGTATAAACACAACAAAAATTTGCATCTTTAACTGAAGCACCCAGAAGAGACTGTGATTAATGTTTCAGGATCACATTCTGTAGCTCCTCAACACAGGTCACTCCAAGTTGTAAGGGTGCACCAATATTTCCGTATTATCTACCAAAAACAGGAACAGTTTTATCAAAGAAAGATAAAAGTATATTTAGCTCGGAAATACTTTTTACAAAATGTCAAGCAAACCTTAACAGGAAGGTGGGTGGTATTACTACCTGTACAACCTCGTAAATCTGTATTTCTCCTAATTTCTAATAGTCAGTGTAAGCAATTTAATAATTGAATGTGTTCACTGATCAGAGCACAGAATTTCAGGCCCTGATTTCATTGATTTCCACACCAACCACCAACATCCCCCACCTCCCAAACCCCACTCCAAACCCCACCTAACCCCTAATCTGGCAGAAACAGGTTCAAGGGCTCCTACACACCTTACTCGCTCTCCCCCATCGCCTCTCTTTAAAATCAGACATTGATTGTTTTTATTCATTCATGGGATGTGAGCTTCACTGGCTGGGCCAGCATTTATTGCCCATCCCTAGTTGCCCTTCAGAAGGAGGTGGTGAGCTGCCTTCTTGAACCGCTGCAGCCCATGTGGTGTAGGTACACCCACAGTGCTGTTAGGAAGGGAGTTCCCAGCAACAGTGAAGGAAAGGCCGATATATTTCCAAGTCAGGATGGTGAGTGACTTGGAGGGTTGCTTCCAGGTGGCAGTGTTCCCATCTATCTGCTGCCCTTGTCCTTCTAGAGGATAATGGTCACGAGTTTGGAAGGTGCTGTCTAAGGAGGCTTGGCGAGTTCCTGCGGTGCATCTTGTAGATGGCATATACTGCTGCCACTGTGTGTCGGCAGTGGAGGGAGTGAATGTTTGTGGATGGGGTGCCAAACAAGCCATGTGACTCTGGTCTCGAGGACAATTAATGTGACCCAAACCTCTGCTTGTTTTGATCAAGGGAGGACAGTATATGTGTAAGGTGCATGTTCCATGCTAAGCCAGAGTTTAACTTGATTAAAACTTTAAGAAAGCCTTTACAAACTGAACTAGAAGTAAGTAAATGGCTGCTGTTGGTTGATTATGCATTGCCAACTCTGTATTGTATTTGGACAGTGTTAGTTCCTGGCAATAAGATGAAAATGCCACTATAACACTGCTACGTTATCCAGCGTTCAGGGCATGAAATTAGTCTATGCCAACAGGGTGAGACTGACTCGTGATGAATCAGCAGCAGTTTCTAATTGCTGTATTTACCTGCTCTTGTTTGGTACAGTGTTGAGCAAAAGAAAAAGAAGCAAATTGGGCAATATTTGTATAAAATGTAGAACTTGGTGTATATTGAGATGCCATCATAGGACAATCTAAACTGCTACTTCAATCACAGATGTCTGTTAAATGATAAAAGCAAAATACTGCGGATGCTGGAAATCTGAAACAAGAACAGAAAATGCCGGAACAACTCAGCAGGTCTAACAGCATCTGCAGATCGAAGAACAGCGTTAACGTTTCGAGTCCGTATGACGCTTTTTCAGAGCTAAAGAGAAGTCAAAATATGATGCAATTTATACTGTTTAAGGGGGGTGGATCAGGTGAAGCTGGATAGAAGGCCAGCAATAGGTGGGGGAAAAGGAGAGATTGACAAAGACGTCATGAACAAAAGGTCAAAGGGGATGTTAATGATAGTGGTACGGGCTAAAGGAGGTGCTGATGTGGCATTAAGGTCAGAAAGCAGAATGTGATAATAGCAGGACAAGGGTAAGCTGTCTGGAAACAACAACATGAACAAATGACAGATGGCCCCTGTGGGGGTGGGGTGGGGGGAGGGGATGGTGTAGGAAAAGGATTGAAAATTGGATAAAAGATGGGGATAAAGCAAGGAATAAAAAAGAAAATAAAAATAAGTGGTTAAAAATCAAAATAAAAAAATAAAAATGAATATTGAAAAAAGGGATAAAAAAGGGGGTGGGGATGGAGGAGAGAGTTCATGGTCTGAAGTTGTTGAACTCAATATTCAGTCCAGAAGACTGTAAAGTGCCTAGTCGGAAGATGAGGTGCTGTTCCTCCAATTTGCATTGGGCTTCACTGGAACAATGCAGCAGGCCAAGGACGGACATGTGGGCAAGAGAGCAGGGTGGAGTGTTGAAATGGCAAGCGACAGGAACGTCTGGATTATGCTTGCGGACTGACCAAAGGTGTTCCGCAAAGCAGTCACCCAGTCTGCGTTTGGTCTCTCCAATGTAGAGGAGACTGCATTTGGAGCAACGAATGCAGTAGACTAAGTTGAAGGAGGTGAAAGTGAAATGCTGCTTCACCTGAAAGGAATGTTTGGGCCCTTGGGCGGTGAGGAGAGGGGAAGTAAAGGGGCAGGTGTTGGACCTTCTGCGTTTCCATGGGAAGGTGCCATAGGATGGGGATGAGGTGTTGGGGGTAATGGAGGAGTGGACCAGGGTGTCACAGAGGGAAAGCTCCCTACGGGCTGCTGATGGTGGTGAGGGGAAGATGTGTTTGGTGGTGGCATCATGCTGGAGTTGACAGAAATGGTAGAGGATGATCCTTTGAATGAGGAGGCTGGTGGGTGAAAAGTGAGGACAAGGGGGACCCTATCATGGATCCAGGAGGGAGAGAAAGGTGTGAGGGCGGATGCGCAGGAGATGGGCCGGACACGGTTGAGGGCCCTGTCAACCATTGTGGGTGGGAAACCTCGGTTAAGGAAGAAGAAAGACATGTCAGAGGAACTGTTTTGGAAAGTGGCAAAATCAGAACATATGCGACGGAGGTGAAGGAACTCAGAGAATGGGATGGATTCCTTACAGGAAGCGGGGTGTGAGGAGCTGTAGTCGAGGTAGCTGTGGGAGTCGGTGGGCTGGTAATGAATATTGGTGGATGTCTATCACCAGAAATTGAGACAGAGAGGTCAAGGAAGGGAAGGGAAGTGTCGGAAATAGACCTTGACAAGTTGATGGAGGGGTGGAAATTGGAAGCAAAATTGATAAGTTTTTCCAGGTCCAGACGAGAGCATGAAGCAGCACCGAAGCAATCATCGATGTACTGGAGAAAGAGTTGTGGGAGGGGGGCCGCAGTAGGACTGGAACAAGGAATGAACTACATACCCCATAAAGAGACAGGCATAGCTGGGGCCCATGCGGGTACCCATAGCCACACCTTTTTTTTGGAGAAGTGAGACGAGTTTAAGGAGAAATTGCTAAGTGAGAGAACAAGTTCAGCCAGACAGAGGAGAGTAGTGGTGGATGGGGATTGTTCGGGCCTCTGTTCGAGAAAGAAGTGGAGAGACATCCGACCATCCCGGTGGGGGATGGAGGTGTAGAGGGATTGGATGTCCATGATGAAGAGGAGGCGGTTGGGGCCAGGGAACTGGAAATTGTTGATATGATATAGAGCATCAGAGGAATCGCGGATGTAAGTGGGAAGAGACTGGACAAGGGGAGAGAGAATGGAGTCAAGATCGCAAGAAATGAGTTCCATGGGGCAGGAACAGGCTGACACGATCGGTCTGCCGGGACAGTCCTGTTTGTGGATTTTGGGGAGGAGGTAGAAGCGGGCTGTCCAAGGTTGGGAGACTATGAGGTTGGAAGCTGTGGAAGGAAGATCTCCAGAGGAGATGAGGTCAGTGACAGTCCTGGAAACAATGTCTTGATGATCAGTGGTGGGGTCATGGTCCAGGGAGAGGTAGGAGGAAGTGTCTGATAGTTGGCACTCAGCCTCTGTGAGGTAGAGGTCAGTGCGCCAGACAACAACAACACCACTCTTGTCAGCAGGTTTGATGACAAAGTCAGGGTTGGACCTGAGAGAATGGAGTGCGGCAAGTTCAGAGAGAGACAGGTTAGAGTGGGTGAGAGGAGCAGAGAAATTGAGATGCCCGATGTCACGCCGACAGTTCTCAATGGAAAGACCAAGGGCAGGTAAGAGGCCAGAAGGAGGGGTCCAGGTGGAGGGAGAATACTGGGGGTGGGTGAAAGGATCCGTGGAATGGTGGGAGGACTCCTGCCCAAAGAACTGAGCCCGGAGACGAACGTGTTCAGCATCGTGCCGAGCCTGAAATTCATTCAGGTGAGGGCGTAAGAGTATGAAACTGAGTCCTTTGCTGAGCACTGAAGGTTCAGCATCAGAGAGGGGAAGGTCAGAGGGTACGGTGAATACACAGCAGGGACTGGGATTGGAAGAAGGGATGGGGTCAGAGGGACAGGAAGGGGTGGAGGGTCCTGGGTGGGCGGTGGTATCAATGAGTTGTTGGATCTTGCATTCCTTAGCATCTGAAAGGAAGAGACAAAGTTTCTTGTTAAGGTATCAGATGAGGCGAAGAATAAAATGAAATGGGGACAAGGACAACTTTGAGATAGGGTGAGTCAGTGCTGCTGGAGGGAGAGATCAAGGTCCACTATCCTCACCCCCTTTATATCCCTTTTTCAATCATCAGTTTTATTTTTTATCCACTTATTTTTATTTTTATTTGTTTTCATTTTTATTCATTGTTTTATCCCCACCTTTTATCCTATTTTCGATCTTTTGTCCCCACCACCGTCTCCGTCCCCCACCCCACCCCCACAACAGTCATCTGTCATTTGTTCATTCCAGAGTGCTTACCTTTGTCCTGCTTTATTACATTCTGCTTTCTTATCTTGATGCCACCATCACCACCTTTTTTAGCTCTTACCACTACCATTAACACCCACTTTGTCCTTTTGTTCATGACACCTTTGTCAATGTCTCTTTTGCCCCCACCTATTGCTGGTCTTCTATCCAACATCACCTGCTCCACCCCCCTTAAACAATATAAATTTCATCACATTTTTACTTCTCTCTAACTCCACAGAAGAGTCATACAGACTCGAAACAACTCTGTTTTTCGCTTCACAGATGCTGTTAGACCTGCTGAGTTTTTCCAGCATTTTCTGTTTTTGCATTTGTTAAGTGATATTGGAAGTGCTAGACTTGGAATATGCACTCAAACCTCAGCTCAGAGCTGAAATAAGAATATGCTGTCATTGATTCTTTTTTTTTAAATATAAAGAAAGGTATTGACACCTTACAAATTAAGATTTTATTGAAATTATTCTATCCAGAAATGTTGTTATTAGATAAAATGTGGTTGACTGACATTCTCTTGCCACCCTGTCTAACAGTTTATGACTGGTTTCTACAAATACCATGATGATGCTGTCAGTCTTTGCCTCTACAATCAGCATGTCTGCTCTTGCATGCCAATTTATGATGGCAACTTGGTTTTAATCAACACATCCACGTGATAGCGCCATTAAGGCCCCTCCCTAATATAGAAACTCCTTCGCTTCTAATTAAACCATGGCCCTTTCTTCTCCTCCATCAAGATTACAAGTCTCTCACAATTGTGCTCTGAATGTAATGGAGCCATTGTAGAAATCCAGATAATAGGTTCCAAGGACCCGCAGCTGGTTTCTGACGTGCGTAACTGACTTCAATTATTCCTCTGCCTCTCAGCTCAATTGACTTGGCCCTGGTTTATAAACCTCCTCCGTTCAAGTGCTGCTGCGGAATAAGCAGTGGCACAAAGAAAGTTAAGTGCACAGAACGGTGATAAGTGAGAAAAAGATGTAGAGATAATTGAATAAGGTAAGCTGATAAAATGTAACAGAATGAGGACAATCAAAAAAGAAAATCCAGTAAGGAATGCAGCAATAGAAACTTAAACAATCAAAATCACCAATTTATCAGTTTGGATGCTTTAGTGAGAAGGTTGATTAAAACTAACACTCTGTGGCACTGATTCAGTTCAGAAGACCATGCACAGGCTGCCACCTATAGCAGACACCAGATTGGACACAGGTAAGTGCCAGATCTGATTTTTTTTTTAAATATAGCATATTAAATGTCATTCTGAAATAAATCACATTGCCTGTGACACAAAAATTATAAACTACCCTTTAGTAATAGTTTGATACATATCTCAGCCAGGTCACATCTTCAAATTTTTTATGGTTCTCTACCCGTATTTCAAACATATCTGGAGATATAAAGGTGAGAATGATGAAATGATTAAATGTTTTCTGTTTCTTTGATTAGAGGTTAGAACAATAAATCTAAACAGATCGATATGTTTTCTTAGAGAAGTATAAAAAAGTCAACAAATGGGTCCAATAGATGATTTCATTAAGAATGTTCTGATGAATTCCTCCAATGGTTCAGCAAGATTGCAGAGTGATATAGATCACAAAGGTCTAAGATTCAATCTTTTATCTATGCTGAATTAGCTGATCTCAGTCAGTGTGACATTTCAGGTACTACAATCGAATACCTTCATCCCCCCACCACCCCCCCCACCCCCCACCCCTCCCTGCGATTGGAATGGGAATGCCAGCAACCCCTGCTGGAAAGTGTGGTGATGCCTCCTTTGGTTGAACAGCCAACAATCACTGGCAAGGCACATGTAGTTTTTGTCAGGTAACAGTCACAAAAGCTTATTTAAGACCGTCTGAATGTTGCTGCTTTTTCCAGAACTTAGGTTACATATTCCTCTATTGTCTCCAAAAACTTGATACCTGCGTCTCTCAGATCCTCCAATCTACGCAGGGCTGGACACAAGGTCTAACATCTATTTCATCTGGTCATCTCTCCTAATAGGTAGCATTCACTTTGGAGGAGGAAAATGAGGCAGAAAGCACAATTATATCCCTCAGAATCAACCACACAGGAAACTAGGGAAATCTCAGAGGAACGCTATATTTAAGAGTCCAGAAATCAAGCTACGAGAGCCACTGGCTATTGGAAAAGCAGTGTGACAGCACCGAGGCAGTGCCCTCCCTATAGCTGCTGACCTGCTTTCACCTGGCATGGAGGCTGCGTCTTCCCAGCTCAGGTCTGTGTGAAAAGGCAATCAGTGTGCCAATGAATGTAAAAGGACATCAGTTTACATTAATTAGGCTTCTTCTACCTGCTGATCAACAATAAAATATTGGGTTAAGTTACAGGTTTGAGTAATCAGGGAGAAATACAATAAAAATGTTTCACTACTTCTCCTGAAATGAAGGAGCGTGATCTTGTTTAAATGTGTTTCTTTGTTACAGGTCATTCATTGTAAGTAATGTTGTGCGATGTTGAGTACTGCATGTCACACAACCAGGGCCAACCTTGTTTCACAGCCTGGGAATGGTCTGGTCCTGGGTGCAAAGCAGAGGGAAAAAGTGACCTGAAAACCATGTAATTAATTGGATCTCTGGTTTAAATTCTTCTGGGATGTCTCTGGTTTCCCATTTAGTTGAGGCTGGAGGGATATAAAAGGGCTTTCCATCTGAATTTGCTCCTCCAGCTGTTTTTGGGTACCCATTAGAAAGGATGATCAGAAGGAGTGGGTACTGGACCCTGTGCCCAGGCCTCTTTAGATCAGAGGAAAACTCATGGAGGTGATGAAGTTAAGTGTCACCTTTGTTCTGTGGTGAAGAGTAACATTCTAAGCAATAGAGACCTTCTGATGGCTGTTTTTGGACAATAGACATTATCAAACAGGGGCATCCAGCAGGCCTCAGTCCTATTCTCCTGCTTATTCATCTATCCTTCCTACTGTTGACAATTAGTACGGTCAGTTATTCATTCACAAGATGTGAGCATTGTTAGCAAAAGCAATGTTTATTGCCCAACCCTATGTACCCTTGTTCCTCAGGGATGATGTGTCCAATTGTTTGATAACCTTTGGATAGACAAATACCTGGAACATGCACAGAAGTGGCTTTACAACTCTGTTAAAATTCTACCCCATTCCCCACACCCACCCACAGACAAACACAAACAGCCACAACCTCTGAGCTCCGCAGTGTCAGATTTGGAGGGGACCCCAAAGATCACAGAATTGTTACGATGTAGAAGGAGCCCATTCAGCCCATCATGTCTGCACCAGCTCTCTGAGCATTTTAACTTAGTGCCAATCTCTTGCCTTTTCCCCGTAACCCTGCACATTGTTTCTATTCAAATAATCATCCAATGCCCCCTTGAATGCTTCAATTGAACCTGCCTCCACCACACTTCCAGACAGTGCATTCCAAACCCTAACTACTCGCTGTGTGAAAATGTTTTTTCTCAGCTCACATTTGCTTCTTTTACAAACACTAAAACTGTACCCTCTGGTTCTCGATCGGGTACAGCTTCTCCCAAACTATTCTTTCCAGGCCCCTCGATTTTGAAAACTTCTATCAAGTCTCGTCTCAGCCTACTCCTCTCCAAGGAGAACAGCCCCAACTTCTCCAACCATTCTCGTAAGCCCCTCCTGCACTCTCTCCAATGCATTCACATCTTTCCTATAGTGTGGCGCCCAGAACTGTACACAATACTCCAGCTGAGGTCTAACCTGTGTCTTATATAAGTTCATCATAACCTCCCTGCTCTTATACTCTATGCCCCTATTAATGAAGCCTAGAATACTGTATGCTTTAGAAACAGTTCTCTCCAGCTGTCCTGCCACCTTTAATTACTTATGGACATATAAACCCAGGTCTTTACTGTCTCTCTATGTCTTTATACCAAAATGCATCATCTCACACTTCTCTGCATTGATCTCTGCATTCATCTGCCCCCTATCTGCCCACTCCACCAACTTGTCAATGCCCTTTTGAATTTCCAAACTATCTTCCTCACAGTTTACAATTCTCCCAAGTTTTGTATCATCTGCAAACTTTGAAATTGTCTCCTGCATACTAAGATCTAGATCATTTATATATATCAAGAAAAGCAATGGTCCCAATACCAACCCTTTGGGAACTCCACTACCAACCTTCTTCCAGCCCGAAAAATACTGATTCACCATTAGTCTCTGTTTCCCATCCCTCAGCCAATTTTATATTCATGTTGTTACTGTCTTTGTTACTGATCGATGACTTTCCTCACAAGTCTGTTGTGTGGCACTGTATCGAATGTCTTTTGGAAGTCCATATACACCACATCAATGGCCTTGCCCCCATCAACCATCTCTGTTACCTCTTCAAAAAACTCCAGCAATTTAGTGAGACACAATTTTCCTTTAACAAATCCATGCTGACTGTTCCAAATCAATCCACATTTTTCCATGTGACTATTAATTTTATACAGAATAATTGTTTCTAGAAATTTCTCCACCACTGAAATTAAACTGATTGGCCAGGACAGATCTTTCCAACCTTTTTGAACATGGAATTAATGTTTGCAATTCTCCAATCCACTGGCACGTCCCCCAAATCAGGGAACATTGAAAGATTATTGCCAGTGCCTTTGCAATGTCCACTCTCACTTCCTTCATTATTCTTGAATGCATCTCATCTGGTCCCAGTGCCTTATCAGCTTACCCAAAACCTCCTCCTCATCAGTTTTAAACCCTTCTAGTGACTGAGTTTCCTCCTCTGTCACCATGACCTGGGCAGCATCTGCCTCATAGGTAAAGACAGATGCAAAGTATTCATTTAACACCTCAGCCATGCCTCTTGCCTCTATGTGTAAATCCCCTTTTTGGTCCCTAATCAGCCCTACTCCTTCTTTTACCACCCTTTTACTACTGATGTGCTTATAGAATACTTTGGGATTTGCTTTTGCGTTAACCACCAGTCTTTTTTCATAATCCCTCTTTGCTTCTCATGTTTGCTTTTTCACATCCCTTCTGAACCCCCTGAACTCTGCCTGGTTCTCGATTGTATTTGCACCTGTCGTAAACACACATTTTCTTCTTTAACTTAATTTCTATCTCCTTTGTCATTCAGGGAGCTCTGGATTTGTATGTTCTATCCTTCACTTTTGAGGGAACATACCTTGACTGTACCCAAACCACCTCCTCTTTGACAGTAGCCCATTGTTCAGCTACTGTTTTTCCCACCAACCTTTGGTTCCAGTCTATCCGGCCCAGCTCCGTTCTTGCCCCATTGAAGTCCGCTCTCTGCCAGTTGATTATTCTTACTCTGGATTGACCAATGGCATTTTCCATCATCATCCTAAACCCTATGATACAATGATCACTGTCCCTTAAATGTTCCCCCAGTATCACTTGATCTACTTGGCCCATCTCATTCCCAAGAACCAGGTCTACCAGTGCCTCCTTTCTTGTTGGTCTGGACACATACTGCTGTAGGAAATTCTCCTGAACACAATCTAGGAACGCTTGCTCCTCACTGCCCCTTACACTACCACTACCCCAGTCTATATACGGGTAATTAAAGCCCCCCATTATAACTACTCTATGATGTTTACACCTCTCTGTAATTTCCTTGCAGATTTGTTCCTCTATATCCTTCCCACTAGCTGGTGGTCTCTATATTACACCAAGAAATGTAATGACACCCTTCTTATTCCTTAGCTCTATCGATTCTGTCCTTGAATCCTCTGACACATCCTCTTTCTCCAGTACTGCAATACACTCCTCAACCAAAAACATCACCCTTCCTCCTTTTTTCCCTTTCCTATCTTTCCTGAACACTTTGTAACCAGGAATATTTAACACCCAGATCTGCCCTTCCTTAAACCAGGTCTCCATCATCTCCACAACATCATGATCCCATAAAGCAATCTGTGCCTGTAACTCCCCAATTTTATAACTATACTCCGTGCATTCACTTATATGCAGTGAAACCCTGATTTAGACTTCATTACTTGCTCCCTTATTCCAACTCTATTAACTTACTATTCTCTAGTTTAGTGCTATCTGTTTCTCCCAGCATTCTGTGTGCACCCTGGTGTTACTTTCTAATCTCCCCTCCTGGTTTCCACACCCTTGCTGAGTTAGTTTAACCCCCCCCCCAACAGCACTCTCAAAACAACCCGCAAGGAACTCAGTCCCAGCTGTATTCAGATGTAACCCGCCCGGCTTGTACAGGTGCCATCGCCCCCAGAGCTAGTGTCCCAGGAATCTAAAGCCCTCCCTCCTGCACCATCTTTCCATCCAGGTATTCATCTGTCTTATCCTCCTATTTCTGTACTCACTTGCATGTGGCACTGAGAGTAATCCAGAGATCACTATTTTGGAGTTCCTGTTTGCTCATTTTATACCTAACTCCCTAAATTCCGATTGCAGGACCACATCCCCCTTCCTACCAATGTCATTAGTACCAATGTGGACCACGACCTCTGGCTGTTCACCCTCCCACTCAAGAATGTCCTGCAGCCATTCTGTGACATCCTTAACCCTGGAGTCACGTTGACGGCTGCAGAAATGCCTGTCCACTCCCCTAACTAAAGAATCCCCTATCAGTGC